>NC_084971.1:13605454-13815488 GCF_963691925.1 Scomber scombrus | reverse complement strand
GTGTTAGTGTTCGGCCCTATCGCTGGTAATAAAACTACTGTTGCAATGCTGCTGCTGCTTCAGCAGCTGCTCGAGGACTGGGGCTGAGTTAAATGAAACAATGTGCATTTGATTACTACAAACCCACATTTTATTCATCCACTACATTACTGTTAACATGAATTATCTGCGTATCTCCTGTTCACCTGTAAGGAGCGCAGGATTCTCCGCAGGCCCTCGTAGTCCTTTTCTGTGAGCGGTGTGAACACCGTCATGGCGTCCTCTGTCGATTGGCACTGCGGGCACACGTATTCGTCAGATGTGGTTGGCCTCGCTCTGCAGGATGCCCACACAGCGACCGGTGGTACCAGTTCTGACACCGGTCACAGCCGATGTAGAACCTGGGGAGACGGGAAGTAGTTTTACTTACAGACCAGTTTATATGACTGCCTTGCTTTCATATTATACTATGTGTAAATTTCCCCCAATATTGATTCATTATTGACAGTAACATAACACGCTTAAGTTACCAATATTGTTCATGTTTCTATAGTTACAGTTCTGGGGGTGTAGCCCTGGGATGTTGGCTATAATCATTTATCTGAAGTCTTTCTTCACTTTTTGTGGGGGAACATTTTAAAACTACTTTGCATTCCTTTTTAAGTATACACAAATAAACTACATTACCCTAAGCTTTACATTTCTTGACAAGACCGTGATTGCTTGAGTAAACAGGAAAGTAATAAGTGGCATATCGTACAGGAAATCCAATTATTGCAAAATACATCCAAAATAAACAAATGCAGCATAGATTCCATTACTTACACAGCACCAAAACAGCTACACACTCACATATCTGGTTTGAGTTAAAAGAAGACTAGAGGATAAAAGAAACAGTCAATCATTTGTGATTTCAAATGATTCATTGGTGCTTCTATCCTAGTAGCTGGTTCATAACAGTTAATTACATGCACCTGCTATACCAGGTGCATGTCTGTCTGAACCGTTTAATGATAAACAGCAGGACTGTAAACTGCTGCATTTCCTATAAAACCTTCTGTCCTGTCCAGTTTGAGTAAGAGATGGTACATGCATCTGTACATTTACATATTTATTTCTTAAAATGATCATATCCTCCTTTGTAATTTGTCACAGCTTATTTTATAGTACAGCTACAGTGCATTTGATTATTATTCTAAATTCATTTTTCTGCCATTTCACTACTACTTATACTTTGCATACTCTCGTGGGTGGTGCTGCAGTAAATACATTTCACTGATATTTTCTAGTGTTTCCTAGTTGTATTCGTGCAAAATTGATGATATATAAACCATATAGACATGTTCATACAACATTACCATGTGCCAACAGAAGGTGCATCACACACACACACACACACACACACACACACACACACACACACACACACACACACACACACACACACACACACACACACACACACACACACACACACACACACACACACACACACACACACACACACACACACACACACACACACAGCTCCTTACTGGGACTCGTCGTATGGTGTCTGACAGATGCAGTACAGCTCCTCTGTAGTGCCCTCCTGGCCTCGTTTACACTCCACACAGATGTAGTCGTCCATTTTCTTGGCCTCCTTCTCTGTGATGCCCACACAGTCACCATGATACCAGTTGGTACACAAGTCGCAGCCAATGTAGAACCTTTAGAGAAAAGCAGAATACAGATATGATGTTTTATTATTAAAGGTCTCACAGTAAAGACATTTTTTATGACTGTATGCTGGTGTTTCAGGTCTCTCTTGTAGAAGAGATAATATATCATGAGACATCCTGGTTCAGTAAAGGTAAATAGATGAACACAATGTCCTCTGACTTGTGGTATCAGAGCAGTAGTAACCACGGTGGGGTGTTTATTGTGTATGAATAAAATTTGACATGTTATAGATTTCACTCTCTGCCTGAGGGTGTATCGCTGGAGTAGACAGGAAGTAAAAGTCCCTTCAGAGAGTGTGTTTATGTTTCCACCACACTTGAAGAACCGTGTAGTTTAGGCAGATTATACAGATAACGTTTTTTTGTTCGAAATGAGCTGAATTTGTGTGAGCTAACATTAGAAAAAGGAACATTGTGGAAGCAGCAGAGAGGCAAGATGCAAAGATCTGCTTTGAGTTTTTTTGGTTGTTTTTTTTACTTGATGCGTGGCCACATTGATGCAAGTAACAAATCAGGTTTCACTTTTTTCCAGACTAGTCAGGAAGTTGGCTACATAACTGGCATTTACACATCAAACTAAATTTAAATGAAATTCCATCCCTCGTCCTAATATTGATTCTACAACCAATGAATGAGTGCTTTACACATGGAGGCTTATGTTTGACCAGTCAGCAAAGTTCAGAGCTGTAGACTCCACCCAGATTGTTGTTTTTTCTCACTGGGAATTATATATGTAAAACAGTGTTTGTATGTGCTCACTACTGTTAAGGTAATAAAGTACTGAACAGCGCGTCATCATACTTGGTCTCATCGTAGGGCGTCTTGCAGATGCAGTAGAGCTTGGTGTCCTTCTTGCTCTCCTTGGTGCTCGTCGTCGAGATCATCTTCTTCTTCTTAGACTTTGCCGCCACCGTCGTCGTCTCCCTCTCCTCCTCACGTTTCCTCTTGTGTGCGGAGGTGACGGCTGTGGTGAGGTGGTGCTGAGTGGTGATGCCGTGTGTGCGTGCTAGAGTGTGTTGTTGCTGGCTGTGAGCGGCGGCAGTGGCGGCGGCCTGGGCTGCCTGTTGGGCTGCTGCCTGAGCCCTCTCCTTCTCCCTCCGCATCCGCAACAGGTCCCTCTTTAGCTCCTCCTGAGGAGTGTAATGCCAGGACAGAGGATGTTATAACAGGTACCTTAATGAGCTACAGCCAGATTCATTCATTTCTGTTCAATAATGTTTTAAAAGGAAAAAAATTAGTTTACTTTTCATGTATCTATTTTTATGTACAATGTATAACATAATATTTCAGTGGAAACAGATTTCACCCTCCCTTTTATGTCCCTCCCTCTCTCCCTCCATACTTGGGCCTCGAGCTGCAGCTCCTTGTCGAGAAGCGCCCGCTTCTTCAGGATCTCCATCTTGAGGCTCTCTTTGTGCCGGTAAAGAAGTGACGAGAGCTTGCTGGCATTGGCCAACCTCCTCTTTGCCTCCACCACCTCCTCTTTCTTCCTCCTTTTGGCAGCCTGCCTCTCATCCTTGTCTATCCGGTCCAGGATGTACTTCATCACCTGGTTGCATACAATCATCCTGGACAGACAGACAGGAGAAGGGAGAGTGGGAGATGAATTAACTACATCCGCCTAACCTGTTATAAGTTACAGAGGATCATGAATAAGATGTTGTACAGAATAGTACTGTACTGTATGCTGAGGATGAACAGGCCCAATAAATTAAAGTCTCACCTAAAACACAGCTTAAGAAATAGCTTTACTGAATCTAATGAGGACCCAAGTGGAATAGGGCTATTTTTAAGGAATAAAATACACAGGATCAAAGAGCAGGGAGGGAAAGGATTATCACATATCTGAATCTAGAGGTCAGAAAGCCGGTACAGTTGAAGTCACAGAGGAAGAAAGTTATCCCTCTGATACACTTGTGGGCAGGAGCGGAATATTAATCCAAACAATGCTTCAATGTTTCGGAAAGTACGACCTGCGTGGCTATTGGCTACTTCAAAATTGGAACATCTAACTTTCCACATGCAAGAAATGGCAATGTGTGTATCAATGAACAATGAAAGCATTTCTCTCAACACTGGCCCTTGAGGCATTCTGGTGGCCCTGGGTTTGACTCACTGCACTTTTCTTGTGTCTCATCCCTGTCTTTCTAAATCTTTCCTTTCTCTGCCGTGAATTATCAAATAACAGCTACAACACAGAAAGTTGAACAAAAAACTGTTTGTTTTATCCAAAAACAACTTGCTCAGGGGATACATGGTTTCAACTTTTGAAATAAAACAGATGAGTGTAAACACTTTCCGCATGAATTGACCGAGAAATCAAACAACATAGACTTCTGTAATCCTGAAGCTAGCATGGCTACCTCCTAAAACTGGCAGCGATTGTGTCATCATCCCTGTGAGAACCAGTGAGTTGTGTGACTGGGCCACGTGTCTCACAGATGTTGGAGGGGTGTTTGGTTCTGCAGTGTTTATTTGTGTGCGCTTCAGTAATATGGGAGTGGAGCTGAGAGTTGGAAGAGAGGTATGGTGAGAGATGAACAGATAGAGGACTAATGGGAAGCCCTCGCTGTTCTTGTAAACACGGGAAAG
Organism: Scomber scombrus; assembly: GCF_963691925.1. Classification (NCBI taxonomy): domain Eukaryota; kingdom Metazoa; phylum Chordata; class Actinopteri; order Scombriformes; family Scombridae; genus Scomber; species Scomber scombrus. The sequence goes on along the minus strand of NC_084971.1, from coordinate 13,811,196 downwards.
CGAGGAAGAGAGGTCATACACGCAAATTCGAACAAGTTAAAATACACATGGGGGTTCAGGATCATGTGTAAGATTCAAAACTGTGTGGTGACATCATTTCCTGCAAAGCAAAAGAAGTAAAATAAATATGAATCAAGGAGACTCTCAGATATACACCATTTCCAACTGACCTCGTATCACTTGGGACTGCCAGTGTTTTGTCAACATTGAGCGTCAGTATATTACAGTAAATCTAGATAATTTATGGCTCCACGTCCAGTGTATGTTCACTTGCGTTCGCTAACATTCACAACTAAGGTTGAAAATTGTTGGTTCACGTTGAGCAGCAGAGTGTCTGTCTTGTCCAGTGTATGTTTGTGTGAACGACACACCAACGCATCCACGATGGCTGCTGAGGTCAAAGATCGGTCACCTCAAGCTCACACTGATAATGCGGCCGTGAAAGTGGAGGAGAAACAGCAGGCACAAACACGTGCAAGCTGATTTCGGAACTCCTGGTTATTACCGACTGAATAGTGTCTCAGGAGAAAAAGCGAGAGAAATGGACGACATGAAGAAATGGAAAAAGGATGAAAAATAAGCAAATAGACAGACAACAGACAGAGTTGCTGTAGTGATGTCACGTTAGTCTGGTTTTGATATTTCAGGTCTGTGTGAATGGGCACAGTGTTGACACACCTTCTGTGGACATAAACACATGGCTGACAGGGTCAACTATAGGTCAGAGTATAATCTATCTGCAACATAGAAAAGGAAAAGGGAAGAAGGTGGAAAGTATTTCTCATCATTGCACTACTTTTCCTTTTATTTTATGGATTTAAGTTCATTGTCGTAGGAACTCATAGAATAAATCTGCAACTTTTACAAGATAAAAATAGACTTACTCATTTTCGGAAACCTGGCACTCAGGAAATAACTACTGAAAACTGTCATTTTCAAAACAGTGCCAGTATACCAACAGAAGCTGGTCCCTGAGATGATACTAATCTAAAGTAAGATCAACATGTGATATTAGTAAGACAAGTGAGGCGTCTTAATTTTCTGCCCATTTTAAACAGCATGTATTTAGTTGGAAGCTATGATGAACAATATGTTTCTTTTATGTCTGATGATGTCAAGCTAAAAGATTTTTTATTAGAAGTTTAAAGTTGCTACATCCCTACAGATCAGTATACGACTAGAAGGACATTGTGTCATTTTCCTGTCAAACTCTTTTCATTTATAAAAGATTAGTCTTTATGTTCATGCTTGTCGGGTCACAGCGAGGACGTGCAGCTGTTGGTGGTTACACATCCAAAAGTTCCCATGCTGTGTAGAGCCATGTAATATTGGACAAAACTCAAAAACAGAGAGGAAAGGATAATGTATATACTGCCTTGGTGGTGATGTAACAGACCCATATGATCATAAAATTGACACATAAGATGACGGTGTCGCAGACATCCCACAAATAATGACCCTATACTGTAACATCTTGTGTGTGGTCATTGTCTCTGTTTCTATGTCACTTCAAATACATGTTGCCACAGTGCTTTCAGTATGATTTGTGAAAAATGTCTCAAGTCTAACTCTTCTCATGATCCAGAACACTTCAAAATAAATCTCGTGCCCAGCAAAAGATACTTCTGTACACCCACAAAGTGCTATTTACATATTTACACATACAGAGTAACAAATTGTAGAGAATATGCACATTAAAGTGATTTACGCTTGTTGTTTCTCTGTCTCTTAACACACACACACAGCTAACCTTTGGTTCTCTTCTCTCTCTGCAGGCGTCATGGTCTTCTTCTGCTTTAGATGCTCAATCACAGCATTTTGTTTCATCACCACCTAAAACATGATGAAGAAAGCAAACAACAAGTTTTAACAGCAGACAAGATACTTACAGTTCAATAATGTTCTATGTGTACTACAAATTGATTATTATTCAATGTGACCCGGTAGTCCACACAGGCTTACACCAGCGTATGGTGAGACAAAAACCTACAACATATGTACACCTACATGCACAATAATCAGAAGTGTAGTATGTCTTCATGAAGACACACACACACACACACACACACTGGCAGTGTTACGTCCACCAAAAAGAGACAGAGTCTGAGCTGTAAAAATAAACCCAGTCTTGCTGAAGGGTTGAAGGATGGTGACTGTTTATGTACTGATGGCCGGCAGAGAGAGTGAGTTTTGGGCTGAGATGGATGACCTGGCAATGATGGCTGCTTGAGCACACATACAGATACACACACACACACACACACACACACACACACACACACACACACACACACACACACACACACACACACACACACACACACACACACACACACACACACACACACACACACACACACACACACACACACACACACACACACACACACACCTGTTTCTGAATGATGTCGCTCTGGCTGGCTGCATTGAGAGCTTGCTCTCTCTTGGCCTCTGCAGCTTGTCTCTTCTTCTGCTGTTGCTGCTCTCTGAGCTGCTGGATCCTCTGCAGCTGCTCCTGGACAGAGGCTGCCTGGATGGTTACCACGTTCCCGATCTGTGAAGACAGAAAAAAGATTATAAGATTGAATACTCCAGCCAAAATGTCCAAAGCAGTGGTGATCAATCAACTGATACGTCCAATGAAGCTACATTTATTTAATTTCAACTTACAAAATTAAATTATTCTCATTTTGGTAAATATCGCAGTTATACAATTACAGATGTAGAAAAGCATTTTACAGAGGCAGTAGAGGTAAGAAACTATAAAAAAGTATGGCTTCATATTTCTATTCTAAAAGTAAGAGTATATTTAGAGTATAAAATACAGAATCATTCAAATTTTCTGATGATCTACTGAGATAAAAAAAACAAAACAACATCAGCAAGGTCCTGTGAGGTAGCATAATTTAGTCTTGTTTAGCAGGCTGGCTGCACTACCTGTCCTCCCTGAGCTGAGGTGGTCCCAGTCTGTTGTATCTGGATAGGAAGCTGCAGTTTGATGTGCTGTGGCAGAGAGCCTCCACCCTGCTGGGCCTGCAGCTGGGCCAACACCTGCAGCCACAACACAGAAGGTACACAAATTGAACAAAACTGAAGAGAAAATCATGGTTTTGATTGATAGAAATTATTTATTATTATTATTTAGATGGTTAAATTACAAAGTAAGCTACATCATAGTTTGAATTTGGAAATGCAGAATGGAAAAATGGTGACACTTCATAAATGCACATGAAGCAGATTTAGTTATATTTATTAACACCTGGATACCCTGTAGCTCCACCTGTGCAGTGTCCAGTTACTAAATTACTGGAGGTTATGCGAACTACAGCTGTTTGTGCAGTGAAGTTGTGGTTAACTTTCCAGTACAGACCACTGAGTCTCTTTTCTAATCATACCTGTACCTGCTGCTGCAGTCCAGACATGCTGATGAGCTGGGGTGTCTGCTGCAGTTGCAGCTGGGCGGTTCCTCCCGGCGTTTTCACCTGCAGCGAGGTGGGAGACTGAATGGGCATATGGGCCTGCGTCTGGGGGGGCAACTGGCCTTGTGGGGTGGCTGAAGAAGAGGGGCTGGTGGTGGCCAGGGGTGCTGTCCCTGCCTGGACGGGGGAGGCTGCCTGCTGAGCGGGCTGGGCCGGGGATTTGGTGGAGGTGGCGTTGTGCTGGCCGGCAACTGTGGTGGCTGGAGAGAGAGAGAGTGGGGGGTTGAACATGAAAATGACATTGTGGGAATGAAACTTAACCTCAAAGCATAAGAGTCTCCATTCATAGTTTTTGTGATTTTGCAATTTGCAGCAAATGGATACGAGACAGGAAGGATAAACACTAATCTGTCCTAAAATGCACAACTTAGATTTGTGCTTGTTTCTTCTCATACTTGTGCTTGACGTGGGTGTAGCAGCTGAAGCCAGGGGCGTGAAGAGGAAGCGCTGCACCTGGCCGTTGGGCAACACCGCCTGCATGAGCTGCTGGCCGGGCCCTGGGATGACCGTGACACCATGAGGTATGACCTGCAGCTGGCCGGTGGTCTGACCTTGACCCTGAACCATCACTGTCAGAGCTTGCTGGGTACCAGCGACACCAGCCTGCCGATCCACACCTGACCCAGCCTGCTGCTTCTGTGTGGGGGCAGAGATAAGAAGGAAACTTGTAAATAAGTGAATTAGTCACATCGTACAAAGCAGTTCACTGCAATTAAATAAAAACATGTAGAGATAAATTATATTCACGCACTGGTGTAATTTTTGAGCACACCTTTTTATTTACTTGAATGAGAAAGTCTCAAAAGTCTTTCAATACCAATACAGACCAAGTCACTGCATATAACTGATACACAACTAATTTGTCTGAAAAGTTACATGCCATGCTCTCCTTCATTGTAAATTATTTTCATGATGCAGGACATACTGGAGATGTCAGTCCCCCACTAACCTGAGTGAGCTGGGTGAGCTGTGCCAGGGTGAGTTTAACTTGGCCTTGCCCCTGTGCTCGGGGTGTGCCGGGTGGTGTTTGGCCAGCTGCCTGTCCCCCTGCGGTGGGGCTGGCTGCCCCCTGTCCAGTGACTGTGGCCACAGGGCTGGCAGCAGATATTGCTGTGGACACCGCTTGGCCACGAATGATCTGTGTCACTACTTGCTGACCACCCTGACCTAAGAAGAGAAAGGAAAATTTAACAGAGTATAGATAATGCAAGACTCTTACAAATGTAGTTCGTCATTCCACTCACCCGTTGTGGTAAGCAATTTAGCAAGAGGCAGGGAACAACATGTTGACTCGTTACATTACCTTGCTGGACCATGAGGGGTGTTCGGAGTATTGTCTTTCCCAAGGGTCCCGTCTGCTGGATTGGGGTTCGGATCACAGTCATTCCTGGACGGATCTGACCACCAGCTGCCAGAACCTAGAAGATATTTTCATAGAGACGTTACTAATGAATCATTTCAAAAGCCAGCAGGTTCTTCCTACCAGAATGTAACAAACAACAAACCAGCATACACAGTTAGCACTTCTCCTTTCTGCCTAAATATAGAAATAATTACATGAAACGTCATAATCTGTGATATAAAATAATATACAGAGAATGTTATGTTATTTGCTGTAGGAGGTTCAAAAAGTGCAAACAGCAAAGGCAACAGAGTCTGTAATGCGAGAGCCTTTAGTAAATGTGTAAACATGAACCAAACAAGACACAACAAAGGGAAAAGATGGACATCAGATATGTACAGACAACAATTATGATCACAGAAATGATGAATAAATAAAACTTGTGTGCGAATACTTCAGAGCAGGGAGAAGTTGGATGTACCTGCTGCTGGGAGCCTGGGGCGTTGGGCCTGATGTTGAGTGTTGTAGTGCGGGGCTGGAATGTGGTGTAGGTCTGAGCACCGCCTGCTGTACTAGAGGGGATGATACCCAACACCTTCTGCTGAACCACACCTGCAAAGAGAAGAGGGTCAGAAAGGTACCAGAGTGAACAACGTTGGAGGGTGAAGAGTCACAATAAGAGTTGGAGGATTGAGATACGTTTTTTCATAAAGAAGTTGGTCAATTCTTATGAGTCAAGATTACATCATGACAGCAGGGAAGAAAAAACAGAAATAAAGCAAACGGCTCTGATAGGCAAGGGGGTTTAAGTAAGAGTGAAAGAGAAAAATGCTGCTGTAAGTAAGTTTGAGGTTTAAAGAAATGAACAGGTTTAAGATGTGTGAATTTAACTGTATGTATCCTGTTACAAGTGCTTGTCAGCTAATATTTTTAGAGATCAATGATATTTGTTTTTCAAATACCTGCCTTTTTATTACATCAAACATATCCACCTACAAAGTTTAAATGCTCAAAGTCTAAATATTCCTAACACAATTACTGATGTGAAGCAGTGGTTACATGTTTGCATGTTACAAGTGAGCGGTTGTGCAGAGGTCCTGCATTGACTCAGCTCAATACATTATTTGTGGGCTTCTCTCCTTGCGAGATGGCCAGCTTTTGATCACAGCAATGGTAAATATTAGTTGAGCAGGTAAACAAAATCTTCAAAGGCTCACTGAAAGCTTAGTTGGGCTTCCCCCAACATACTTGAAGCCCCTCATAAATTATGCATGAATTGAGATCCTACTTTTTAAACTTTATTCCGACAAAGGGAGCATTTCATATTTGTTCACCAGGTTCTGTGAGCTCACGTGAAGCTGATGGCAGAAATGGAAACCATCAAGTGTCGCTCTTTTCCTCTATGCCTGTTGCCTTCTTGCTGTGGTTTTTCAACCATAACCAAGCAGGTAAACCTATACATCAAGGGTTTCCCTCTTTAAACAGGGACGGTAAGCCCGGTCGTAAGACGTGGGGAGTTGCTGCTCTGGTCATACACATCAAACACTGGTTTCTATGGACTAGCTGTTTGGAGAGGTCGGGGAGTTGGGACTTCGTTGAGTGGAGAGGTACACTTTTATTCAAAATGACGGAGAAAAAAGAAAAATGGAATCCCACTATAGAGGGCTACCTGTCTGGGAAGCAGACCTCAGGGTAAACTTGTTTTCCTGCCTAACTTCCTTAAGCCCTTCCAAAACAAACAGGGCGCCCAACAGTCATGCTGGATAAATACACATGTCCATTAAATGGTTACACTCCACCTGAACTTAGTTTCTCCTTCATAGTAACTTCAAAAGTAAGAAAAATCACTTTCTTTGTATCCTTGCTGAATATTTTTTGTTTTATCTGTTGACTGCAATGTTGTACTTAAACAGGTTTATATCAAATTATCTATGAGGGCTATATTGAGGAGTTTTGTAATGGCATCATCATTGCATCGTTTTTGAAAATTAATTCGTTGTCCACATTTCTGTTTCTGTTAGCTTTATATATGTACGCATGGACTCTATATAAATTAGTGGGAATGTGGATATAGCTTAGAGAGATATTTTAATTACCAAATTAACCTTTCCTATTCTTTTTGACAAATTGGAACAGAAACATACATTTCAGCTTGAAATTTCACATCTTAATTCAAAAATATATCTAGTGTGAACAGCTTATAATCACTGAATTGATTTGGTGATAGCTGAATTTGACCTATGACCCAAAGCAGAGCTGTCAACAGCTTTAATGGGGCATGTCAAAATGACAGACCACCTTTAATGGTTGTTGAGCAATATCCATCATCCGATAATTTGACAGGACCACAGCACCTAACTAAGAAGCACCTAACTTAAGATTCACTTCTAAATCTGCAGTCTGGATTTATAACCTCAGACTACACAAGTCTACCATCCCAAAACCATCCAACCAAAATAACAGTTTTCTATTAGATTACCATGCCGACAGGACACAACCAGACATGATGAACTAAGCTGCTGACTCACAGGGTTTGCATGTAGTGGACACCGCAATACAGTTGCTGCACAGCAGCACATACACAGTGTGCGACTGGCTGCATCTAAAATGGTTGCACCTGTTAAAGATTGTAGAGACGTGAACCAGATGGCTGGACTTATCTAAGCTTAACATTTGAAATATGCATCAAGTCATTTAACCCTCTCCTTACTTTTCCTCTCTTGCTCAGACAGTGGCCATCATCTTTTGTCCAAACTCACTTTAGTTTTTAAGCTGTGTTTTAAGTCTTCACTAATTCTTGAAGGAAATATCCGGCTCTGCAGCTGTCACACACTGTGCTATGTTCACCAGCTACTTACTAACTTTACCTGTCTGCTGTTCGAGACTGCCAGTATACCAATAATGAGTCACGGAGGTGGAACTGGACAGAGGAAAACACAACAGGAGCTAAGAGGCCAGAATGGTGCATGTATAAAGAGAATAACGGTGGAGGAGAAAATGTCATGTTTGAGGATGAACCATTGTGTTTTAAGTTAGCTGTGTGTGGGAACATTGTCGTTTCAGCGTTGACTACAATAGCGAGTGAAGGTCATCAATAAAAAAAGAGACTGTCTGTAAATATTGGTCGACACATGTCAGGTATGCTAACAGTAATATATCTAACATGATGGGACATCTATGTCGGCGTCACCAAAACACATCCCTGGTCGGAACGAGGCAAGAGTCGGACTCGAACAAATCAGGACAAAAAGACAAAAGACAAAAAGAAAACAGCTATACTGAAAGTATTTTATGTGCATGTAAGCCACATAACTTTTTCATTTGAAAGAATATTTGTTGACTTCTTATATTATCAAAACCCTGAATGGAAGAAAATGTTATTTTTGCTAAAGAGACCAAATACAGAGACAGCATCTCCCAAGTGTGGTAAACAAACTGGACCAAAACCAAGACTGTGACCACAATACAAACCAAATCGTGGGCTTGTTGATCTGTTTCACCTTTAGAGGCAATCAGGGAGAGAGTAATGTCCGATTTATGTCTAATTTGTAGACCTCAAAATATTTGGCCTGTGGAAGCTGGCATCAACATTTAAAATGAATGAAGACAGACTCAGTTCCTCTAGAGTGCTGTGTGCGTGGTTGGCATGCTTAATTGCTTACAATGGCATCCAATTAACAAGCCAGATCTAATTTGGCTCCTTCAACACATTTGAAATGTCTCAGCTGTGGGTCCGAGGTGAAGCAATGAAAACACAAACACTAAATGCATCCTCAAACGGTGGTTGATGGAAAGAAGAAATGTCTACACTGAATAAATGTAACTTGTGCCTTCTCTCTGCCTCTGAGGTGTGACTTATTAAAATCTGCTGTACCTCCTTGTGAAGTTGGCACGTTGACTGTGACGATCTTGCTGTTGGCCGGCAGCGGCAGCTTGGTGGTCACTACCTTTCCACCCACGGAGGTTCCTGTAATATGAAAGGTGTGCCCACTGGACGTGGCCACAGTGGTCTCTGTGCCCGCTCCTAATGAAGCAAACAGATTACAACAAATATAATACTGTTACAACTGTAAATCAAATATTATTATTACTTCTGTGTTAACCACCATGGGAATGTCTGCTCTAATACTCTGATGAATGACCATCAGTGTCATAAAACACAATGAAATACATGAAATAGAAAAATAACATTTCCAGAGAGCGTTACACTTTATATGTAAATGTTGCCTAGTTTATTAATTCAAATCAACAAACATACCTTTTGTGTCTAAACCAATACAGCTACAGTGAGTCACAATAAAGCCACAGTTAAAAATACAAAAATGAAAAGATGCATGTTTCAGATAAATACAGATTATACCTTGATGTTAAATTTAAGGGTGAATGGCACCTTTCTTGTTAACATGTGTCTAATGTGTTGTGACATGCTCTTTCCCTTTATATAGGCAAGAAGAAAGAGTACACTGTGCGTCCCTGCTGCTCCCCCACGCTAAAGTAGAACAAACTGGCCATTGGTTACACTCGAACACTCGCTACATACCTTGTGTGTTTTGACCCTGCTTGACCCAGGTGGCAAACGACTGTTGGAAGTTCTTGTTCTGCTGGAATGTGACGGGGGTGCCCATCTTGGTGGACAGTACCACCTTGGTACTGGGGGTGCCCTGGCCTGACAGTGAACCGACAATGACTTTGGGCGTGGCGGCAGGTGTTGTGGGAGTCCCTGTGGGAGTAACTGTGACTGTGCCAGATTTCTGTTCCAGACGTTTCTGAAATACACCAGTCAGTAAATTAATATATGAACTGATGACAAAAGTGTTCAGAAGAAAAGTCAAAAGCTAATATAGAGTGATATATTTTGGGGGATTACTGCCTTCTCAAATTACACCATTAGCAAAAATTAAAAAGTGATCAATAAGTATCTGCTGCTAGAGATTGAACTGGCACACCTTCATCCTCTCACACAAGTAGGAAGTATGCCATATAATAAAGAAAGAAAGAAAGAAAGAAAGACTTTTAAAGTAGCCTCTGAAGAAATGTTGCTTTCTGTGTAAAAGCTACTGAACTAAAGCTCACTCACCTTGGCCTGTTCTGCTGCCTGAGCTTTCTCTTTCTCTACCCTGTAACAGAGAAAACAACCACTGAAGCTTTCAGGAGAAGAAGATTAATAAAATCCATTATCGACTTTTGAAGTGTTTCAAATATGTTCTGACATGTTTTATTATTAACTTTTCAGGTGCATGCATCACATCCTTCACCCCTGTGACCCTCTGACCTTTCTGAGAAGGCTCTGATCTCCCAGAGGTCCAACTCCTCCTCAGCTACCCAGGTCTCGATCACCACTGGGCCCGTCTGCTTGGCAGGCTCAGGCTTCTTGGGACGCAAGGCACTGGACCGCAGCCCCTTCCTCTGAGGAGTGTGAGTTTCTGGGATGGTAGACAGATGAATAAATTTAAGACAGTTTCAATGTTTGCATTTTGTGTGGCGGAGAGACATTACAAATGACTATGTCTGTGTCACATTTCTAATATCAGTAATGGATCTATGATAGATGATGTTTTTAACACAAATAAGCAATACAATTGATGGATGGTTATGGAAACCCATGACAGTTCACGCTTTTTTTGAGAAAATCTTCAATAAATACATGTCTCACAAAAAAATTAAATAATTACCTTTGTGAAACGATTGTGAAGTTTACTGTGAACTTGTGAACGCTGTCACTCAGCTTACGCTAACGTTAGCGGAGTGGCTAACAGAGCAGCTGACCAACACACACTGCAGCATGAAACAACGTAAACTCTGAGGTAAAATAACTCGGTGCTCAGTATGTCTCACCATGTTGGACAGTAATATCTGTCAGAGAGCTATCAGTGCAGCAGAGAGGCTACTCTACACTGCTTGAGACATGATAACAAACAGCTGCACTCTGCCCTCAGTTTGTTACTCTCATACAGGCAGGTCTATACTGTTGACTTACTTTGGTATACTTATTTTAATGTGAAGACACTTATGTTTAACATGCATGTTGAATGTTTATTCAGATTTTTAAATTTCTTTCTAAATAAAAAAACGAATTTCATATTTATCTGACTTTTTGTATCAATTGATGAAAAATTAGCCGCACAGTAAGAAAGAAAAATGAGGATGTGATATGTTGAGATGCATCAATAATCTTTTTAGAATCGATTTGTAGCCCTCTGAATCGGATTTAATTGAATAGTGAGGTGCCACGAGAATCCCACCCATACATCTGGGTATCTCTCTCTTCAGTGTCGGGAATATTTAAGCATGTTTTACCTTTTGGCGTCTCAGGCACACCAAGGGGGCAGATAATTTTGCGGATGCAGTATTCGGAGCGAATGCCGTAGGGCCCCACGTCACGGCGCTTGATGATCTCTGTTGTGGTGATTTCAGTATCCGACGTCTCTGTAGCAATGAGTGGGGATAGGGCTGGGTTGGTATGGCGATGAGGAGGAAAGCCCAACAAGATGGAGGAAATGCACTCCATACAACATAAAAACAGTCTAAGTATTTTTCAGTCATGCATTTCTTTAGGTTTCTTTGGACCAAAACACAGGTGTGCAGGACAGCCAAAATATTTACAAGAAATATCAGAAATGCTGTTTTTTGATGGAAATGTTGGAGTTAATCAATTTATGGGGAGATACCAGCTGCATTTATCAACCACAATATTATGTGATAATATGAGTAAAATTAAAGAATAAGACTATTATGACTGACAATACAGGGAAAGAATCTTGTATATCAAACAACACAATTAACTCCAATCTCAAGCTACTGCTACTTTCATACCAGCACCCACTTACACTACTTGAGAAGTTTTTCCCCTTTTTTCGCAGAATGAAGGCATCTTTAATTGATTGTTTCAGAGGTATACCTGTACGTGTTGTGCCAACAGCAGCCGATGGTTTGACGGCCATGTCGTCCCATCTCAAACAAGCCCAAAGGAGCCGCAGCATCAAGCTCACACCAGCAAGAGCCTTCACCGTCTGCAGGCGATACCTGGACACGACACCCATAAATTCAAGAATTATTCATAAATAAATAAAAACAATAAACATAAATAAATAAAGAACAGAAGACTGAAATAGCCACCTAGAAAATCTGAGAAAATAGAAATGTGTTTGCTATGAACATTTTGTTTCAAATTAATATTTTGAAAGTGAATATAAACACTCCTGAGAGAATGATCGGTTGTTATGCAGCTGTGGATTGATGGAAGGGTTGCTGGCATCCTTACTGCCCTGGTGTCATGCAGTTCATTAGTGCAAGAAAACTAACCACCAGTGACTTGCTCAGTGTTGCAAAAAACACATTGCTGTACAATCATGGAACAGGAAGAGGGAGAGTAAAAACAGACTGAGGTTTTGGTGATTTTCTGTCCCCTTATGACCATTTCCATGAAAGAAACAGGACAACTGTCTGCCAACTTAAATAATGCAATTCATTTTATATGTTGATTTGTTTGAGGAACAGATAATATCTCTGACTATAAAGTTCAATATGGAAGCTTCATTTGGTCCTTTTAAATTTAATTTAAGGGGTAATAAACCGTTTTCAGTGTAGAATTAGATGACAGGTTGTCATCAGTCAGTTTATAAATTATTTCTTCATGTCATCTTTGTGAAGAAATATTCCTTCCTTACTTCATTACTGCTGACCCTGCTGTTCCAACAAAGATCTTGGCACTTAAGATATGGTCATTTGAAACATCTTGAACATCTATAAAAACATTGATCATGATGAGGCTGTGTGTATGTTTTAGGGTTGGTAGATATTCCCTTTCCCATGTGTAACCACAGGCGGGAAAGTATCCCTGGGTTGCAGGGTTGGGTCATTGCACAAAGTGAACATCCTGACACTTCTCCGACCGCTAGATGATTCATGTCTGCTTTGGAGCTCTGAGGTCCGGTCAAGAATAACCAGAGACACCAGGCTCTGAGCCATAATATTGCTCGGGGCCAAAGCCACAAACAGCAGACAGGGAGGGTGAAGACGTATCAACAAGACGTGACAGAGGAAACCAGGAGAGCGTTAAAAGGTGGGTGATGAAAGGAAATAGTATTGTCGTTATCTTTACAGTTGTTGTAAATATTAATTAAACTATGGCTGTTAGAACAGTGTGTGGTATGTTTTGTATGTAATTCTTAAGAAACAGAACTACACAGGCCTCGTTATGTCTCAGTATCCTCATTTGTGTGAACAATAAGATGCCTTCATATGGTCAGCTGATAAAAAAGAATGGCTCTTCTAAAAGTAAGTGGACTTAGATGTAGCATTTACATATTTTTCCATTTTTGAGTACATAGATGTTTTACAAAAAGGCAATGCTCAGGAGCGTTGTAAAAACATGAGCCTAATTAGGACAATTTTATATTTCCACATCACTAGACAGTACTGTATGATTGTATAACTAGTTGTCTATAAGCAGTTGGCTTCCACTGAAAGAACTCCTACAATAGTACCATGTACCACAGCCATGTGTTTTCACTCATGGTATCCAGACTGTATGCACACTGTATGTGAAACTGCACACTGAAGAACATGTGGCAGACAAATCTCTTCAAAACTGCATCTGTTCTCTGGCTGGGTGCTCAGCTACAAAACATAAATCCAGGAAAAATATGGGGGTGTCCTCCAATCAGGGTTCATTTTGAAATATTTCACCCTGAAAAGGCCATTCATTAAATAATTCTCGTCTTGCCTTCATTTTTAATTAAAAGTAAATTTGGAGTGCTGCCATTCCAGGGTTTGATAATTGTTTGGGAGTCACAATATACAAATCATATCGACTGTCAAATACTAAAACTTATGTTTTGTTTAAAAGTGTATCAAAATTAAGTTATTGGAATTTCCCTGAAGCTTGGATTCAAGTTTTAGGTTCCTAATAGTACAATATCCACAGTGATTCAGTGTCAAGACCATCTGTTTTCCCCACTCAAAATTATGTACAGTGTAGTATGTATGTAGAATGATTACTTTCTACTGCTGTTGTACAAAAGGCTGGCCTCAGAACTGGAGATAATCCACAAATGTGCTGCAGATTTTTTCCCATGATCCCAAAAAGCTAAAATGGCTCAATTGCAGGATGAATTTCACCAAGGAGATCAATTAGACACAATTTAACCAGTGACTATTCCATTATATGTGAGGTGCATAATTATGTCAGCATGAGGACCCTAACTTTTTATAGTTAGGGTTTCATAACAGCCAAATAAAACATTTCCATAATGGGTGAAAGGGATGAAAAGCTTAAGTGTGTGAGAAAGAGAACCAGTTACTGAGAGAGAGAGATTACCTCCAGGTGATGCCAAATGTGGGCCTGGGTGAAGGATATGGCCAGACATCCAGGGCCGGCTTGGCATTGTAGCTAAATACAGGCACCTCACGGAATCCCCCTCGCCTCGCCAGCACCTTCAAGTCGTCATGTGGCAACACAAAAATACTCTTGCGGCTACTCTTGGTGACAAATTTGCGATAAGAAGGAAGGGCGGTGTCCGAGCGTGTCTTCTTGGTGCGGGAGAATTTGAGGAGGCGGACGCGTCCCCTTGTGGATGACTCCTCCTGGCTCACAGCAACGGTTGACACTGAGGTCCTACCATTGGCGTCAGTTGTCGACTTACTGATAGAGGCAGAGAGCATCGACCCCTGCTCTTGCGTGACCATTTCACTCAGGCTGTCTTCTGACTGACCATCAAGCCCAGAGGAACACATTTTGGTGACGGTTGTTTTCGTCATGGTAGTGAGGGTGGTCACTGCACTGCTCTCTGTTGTTGCCACTGCCGGCTTTGCAATTTCTCCAGATGTGTTTGATGGTGATTTGGCTATCCTCATCTCCTTAGAAACCACTGTTGTGGTGGTCGTGGAGGTTGTCGTTACCTGGGTGACGATGGTCTTAGAGGGTTCTGTCGTCTCGCTGTTACTATTCTCTTCTGCAAAGTCGTCGCTGAGACTGGACTCCTCTGCTGAAGGTATAGGAGAGGGTGCCATTCTGATGATCTTGACAGCAGGACTGGTTTTGGTCTCCGCAGGCTGAAATGGTGATATGCTGTTGTGCTGTAGAGTGCTCTGGGTATTAGCGTCTATGCTTTTCTCCAGCCTCATATTCTTCAGTGGAGGTGTGTAATCCTGATCCGATATTGTTATCTTGCTCTCCACCTCTACCTTAGAATCTAGGCTTGGTTCCTTTTCCACAACCCCTGTGCTATCATTCACAGGGGCCAAATCACCATTCACTAAAGGCTTTTGCTGTGTACTGTCCTTCAACGACACAACCGGCCCTTCTTCAACTTTACCAGTGCTGTTCACCTTGGGTTGGGGACTGTTGGTGAATACACCATTATTTGAGTTACTCAACATGGTTTCACTCCTCAAACTATCATTACCATTTACCTGAGGGAGAGGAGAAACTGAATCTGGAGTGGCGACGCCTTCGGTTCGACCTTTTCCAATACTTTGCATATTTTCTTGGTTCTTGTCTGGCCCGGTGCCATTTTCCTCTATGCCCGACTGTGCTGAGCTTAAAGTTTCTGGGCTTTGCTGAGGAGGTTTAGAAGGAAATGTGTTTTGACTGCTTTTTTGGTCAACAACACTTGTAGGTGTCCTTACTGAGTCCAATTTCATGCTCAATACCTCAGACACTATATTTTCAGTATGTGCAGCCTTGGTAACATCTGATGGTACACTGGCTGTTTGTTGCTCTAAAGAGCAATTAGTTCCCTGTGCTGTTGTTTCATGGACATCAGGCTGTTTGACACCCTCTTGCCCTGAACTACCCAAATTAATTTCTTTTGGCCCCGTAGTCCTTTCCAGTAAGTCTGCCTCCAGTTTCTGGGGCATGGAGGTGGTTTGGTTTTGCGGTGAAGCTGAATCTCTGTCTGTACCTGTACTGCAACTGTCTTTGGGTGTGGAGTCTGGAACAGGAGAAGGAAGAGGAGGAGTGACTATCTCATCTGCAGTTTTAGAGAGTTCAGCCTGACTCTCCCCTTTAACTTGTCCTTCTCCAACTTCTCCTGGTCCAGGAATTTGTGTTGTGTAAGATTTCCCCTCCACTTTCACAGCATCGCCGGGTGCGACCTGCGTCTGAGCCAGAGCGTGGGGCTTGAGTGGTGACCGTGGCCTGACTGGAGTGCTCGGAGCTGGAGCTGAAGTGGTTGATACTGGTGTGGGAATCTGGGGTTTGGAGGCAGAAACTTGCTGCCTCTGTCTCTCTTCGATTATTTGCTGTTTTACTCGGCGCTCCAACAGGCTGTCCAGCTTGGAGGACTTCTTCTTCTTGTAGGCAATGCGGGTGAGGAATCCCTTGCTGACATCCACTACATCGTAGTTAAAAGGCCGTAGAGAACCCTCTGTAGGCTCCTCCTTAATGGAAACCTTATCCTCCTGAATACTGGATCCTGTAGAGAAAATCAGTTTAGACTTTAATTCACACTGTTTCAAAAAATGAGATACTCAATCTCATTCGTCTTACATGTCTGTCAGGATGAAAAAGTTAACGACGGATACACAAAATTAAAGTAAATGTTTTTAAAAATATAGTAAGTTTAAATGAAGCACCACTCATACGCTACAACTAATTATCAAGCTATTCTACACCAAGTCGCACTAGTACTTTTCTCTTCATCTGTTGGTTCATCGGTGGGGTCCACTTCCATCTTTGCCGGTGATTCATCTGTGGAGAGTTCCTCAGACTTTTCCTTTTCATCCACAGCTTCTTTCTTTTCTTCTTCCATCCTCTCATTAGAGTCCAAATCCTCAACAGACATCAGATGATCTGTTACAGGTTCGGAGAGGGTAGATGAGTTTTGATCTCTTGCGTCACTGTTTGAGGCAGTGACTCCCTGAGCTTCTGATGCGGCTACACTGGGCCGTCGACTCAAGTCCAGCAGAGTACATTTCTTGCCAAGTTTAGCATCTTTGGGAAACAGAATGAGAATGAGTTTATTTTTCAAAACAGCTTGTAATTTAGGAGCATGACTCATCTATTAATAAAAAAAATAAACACGCTTGAAAAGGATTATCATGCGGTCTCAAGCTTCTAAGTTGTTCTACATAAGGAATGCCTTGAAAAACATGATGGTTGACATAATTTAACACAGTAATTAATCTGTAGCTTTACTGGACATTTTGAAAATAATACTTTGATTGGCTAAATGAGTGCAAATCTCTTCAAAGTTTGGAAAATTTTGACAGCCCTAAAGAGATTTCCAGTACACAACTCAATGTAATCCAGTTACATCAAAAGAAAGAGTTGATTCATAAAGGGCAAACCAACACACATAACTACATCATTGAGATGAGACAAAGAGACTTTAAATTAGAAAAAACAAAATTCCAAATAATTGAAAACCACATTTTAGGCCATAAAATCTCCTGTTCCAGACCTTCCAGTTCTTTGCGGTAGTTAGCATTGGTGTTGCCAGGAAGCCTGGGGAGAAACCGCTCCACATAGGTCTTACTGATCCAACTCCAGCCCCCATAACCCGTAACGCGATACTCCTCTCCTTTTTGTTTCCACACCTTCACATAGGACAAGAAAAAAAGAAGAGGAATGAGGAAGAGGAGGGAAAAAAGTAAAGGAGTGATTAAGAAATCAGAGGTGAAAGGTTCAGAAGAAGAAGAGTGAATTGGGAGAAACACAAAATGAAGGACATAGGTACAAAGACAGATTAAACGTTTAGAGGTTATTCACATACTGATCACTAATTGCTAAAGGAAATGACTCAGCAAAGCTCAACTTGCTGCATCAAAGAGCCCTTGATGGTCACTCATGCATGTGCACACAACATACAGTGTTTCCCACAGCGATGACTCCTGTTTCTAGGAACTAAAGTCTCAATCTGGACTAGACAAAAATATTATTACCGTCACCTTATTATCTAATGTTTTAATTCGTGTTGTGCAGAAAAGTTAGGATGGCAGCATCTTATCAATTCAAACCTCCTGTCAGTATTTACACTGTCACTTCTCAATGTGACTCCCAGGAAATATTTTACAATGTCCTGGACATCAGCACTGGTTTAGTGCATGAGACTGAGAACATCCAGTTGCATTTCCAGTGATTATGTCAAATGACAGTGTGCTATGCACTATACAATACTTATTTACATGATGCATAGATTAACTTGGCAAATTGACAATGATATCAAGCTTGCAAGCAGCAGTCGCACTGAAGGACAAAGCAGAGTACAGAGTTTGTGCAACCTGTTTTGCTTATGTCCAGCCAGTCTTCCTGAATGGTGATAAATGTATAATCTGTGGCCCAGTGTGCATCCCAAAGCACTTTAACTGATACAAAATACAGTGCATGCTCAGAGTGCAAGAAAGTTTTCCTTGTGAGCACACAAAACTGATTCAACTTCTGATATATGAAATTAATCTTACGCAAGGTCTGAGTAATCCGCTAAGAAGCCAAAAATTAGGTGGGCATGTGACGTACCTGGTGTTTAATGGGGAAGGTGTACTTCACCCAGGTGGCCTGTTGCATCGTCTCCTCATCCTCCAGCTTCTTCTCCCTCTTCTTTACTTTCTCTTTCTCCTCGCGCTCCATGGACGTCATGCGATTCAACCTGAAAAAATGTTTATATTATCATAAGAATAGCCTGAGATTGTGTATTAATAATATATTTCAAGGACAATATTGTGATCTGTTTGCTTGCAAAAACCCTGTTGTAGTAGTGGACAGGTCACCTCAAAACAACAATTCACATCTTTTCAAACCTTCAGTCAATCTATTCAACTATGTACAAACATGATTGGAAATATGTTTTTCCTTATTATTAATTGTAAACAGTTGGAAAGCTTTGTGGGCAAATGTAAAACCTCTAATTAAAGATGAGAAGATCATAGTTGCTCTTGAAAATGGCCTGTGAAACACTTACTCACACTTTCTGCTGAAATGCAGCTTACAAAGCTCTGTCTCTCCCTCTCTCACTAACTTTGATGCTCATAGCTGAGTCACACATGCGCACACACTCTGGTCTCAAGAAGATGAAATTTTGGCCAATCATTTCTTTAAAAGGGCCATTGTGGCATTGAGGCAGTAGTAGAGGGAGAGGTGGGTGGTACTGGTAGTGGACTTGCAGTCTAAATATTATGCCTCACAGCTAGGGTGGGCCTTTTGATCTGATCTGGTTATGATCGCCTCTGCCTGCTGAACTGGCCCGCCTGACCGCACATTCCCTGTGTACAGTTTTTCTCTTTTTTGTATTTGAAGTATTTGAATGTTTTGTATTTAAACTGAATTTGTGGAGGGATAATATTTATCAATTTGTAAGTGTCTGAGAAATCATATCAGTGTGCATAAGCTCAGATTTATACAAATATGTGGCATGAATAACTATGCTACAGTATGTGTACCTGGTATGGCCCAGTGAGTCCTTCCAGACTGGCAGCATAGCCACAGGTTTGATGGCACACTCCAGGATGGCCAGAGCCAGAGCAAACTCTCTGGCCTTACTGCACATCTGAACTGCTTTGATCCAGTTGGTCCTAGAAAACATACAAAGAAACACTTTTAAACTTCTCTCTTTACTTGAGTTTTTCACTTTGAGGATACATTTGGTTTTAAGTTTTCAGCATGGTTATGGTGTACATTTACTTTCGGTAAAAATGCCACAATTCTAACCTTCATTTCGACATGTGCAAACCCCGACATACAACTGACAGCCTAAAGCACTAAAACCAATACACACTGAACGTGTTTGTATGGATATAAAGCAAGTACTCCACTCTGATCTGTCCGTACCTGTGTGAGGCCCAGTTAGGGTGCATGAATGGTGCTGGCACATTGTTCTCCAGCTGGATGATGGTGAGTCTCAGTGTGGAGATGGTCAGAACCTTAGAGCCGTGGATGGACCCGTTCCATTTAAATTCTCCTGCTGGTGTCATGCAAAACTTATGGGAGAGATGCCGCCTCTTATCATGGTCCTGATGAAAAGACAGATGAATCAGGTATAAGATCAGAAATCCAGCTTGAGCATCCGAAAGACATACAACAAAGAAAACAACCTGAAGTGTTACTTGCCTCTCTGTGCTGGTGCTTGTTGAGGGCCATGGCATTTGAGCTGTACTGGTTATGATAGACGCGAAATTTGCCCTCCTGGCCAATCTTGAAGTATTGACTGAGGGTCCCCTTCATCACCACTTCCTTGCCACCGCGCGTACTGACACGGGTGATGTCACCTTGTGCATTTACTACTAGTACCTACAGAGGAGAGGAAAAAAGTAATTTCGATTTATTAAAGTGATTTATGACAACAACAAAGTTCATGATATGATCAGAACTCATTTGCAGCTGGCTGCTTTATATTCATTATCGTAATTGTTGTTCCCATAGACAACATCTTTTTGAATAGTCAGAGAATAGTCCGTAAATGTCTCAAACAGCATCTACTTTGTGTACATATCACACTTTGCACACATTTTCCATATATTGTTTGAAAGAGCAATCATTGTAATTCGCAGTTCTCACCTCTTTGCCCTCCTTGAAGCCCTTGTTGGCTTCGTGAACAGCAGCAGCCACCTGCTGGTTCTTCAGCTGGCTCAGCTTGCTCTCTGGGTTCCTAAGCCGCGTCACCATGCGAGTTGCTGCAGACCTTTTACCGCCGAGGCCCATCTCACCGTTGAGCGAATCTTTACCATCCCCTGGAAATGCATTGCCAGGTTCAGTCAAAGACAGAAGAAGCCAAGTCATACACATTTTAAATCTCTACTTGGTACTCTAGACAGTCATGATGAGATATTGCTGTGTCAGACCTGTGTCTTCGAAGCTGGCCAAGGAGGACTGGGAGGACTTGTCAGCCAAGTCTGGGGGTTCAGGACCCCTGGGAGGACCCCCGGTTCCCATGCTGCTGTTACTGTTCTCCTCGCTAGGCTGGGAGGAGTGGCTCAGGCTGGGGATACCATCTCCACTGACAGGGACAGAGTCTGATGATGGGTTTTCTGCTGCAGACAGAAAATCACAGGTAATATTGACCGTAACATAAACAAGGCTAACTTGTCCAGATTGTGTTGTTCTTGGTGTCATAAGTCATCATCTCAACTATCATTCATGGTTCATTTAAGTGTTCCATCAAGATGCAGGTGTTAAACTTACTGAACAAGAAAAACTAAGACAAATTGTTGCATCAAAGCTGTCAATAGTAAAGAATAAAAAGCAAGTCTGCGCAAGTAAAAGCTGAGTCTTAATAAAGAGAGCGACTTTACCGTGATAGCTCTCAAGTAGTTAGTAAAGGCTGTGGCTCCCTCTACTGATAAGTCATGCGTAATGCATGCAACGAATAACCAGTCAGATGGAAAGATGTCACTTGAAAGCAACCAGTCCATGCCACACTTTGCCCTCCTTATAAGAGAACAAAACTGACATACAGCTAACAGATAATAACAAACTGCCACAAAACAAGGCTTGTGCACACATGACGACAACAATAAATAGTGATGTAATTATTAACGATGTATACAAGCATTTCAGAAACATTTTTCAATAAAAAGGCACAATCTAAACAGAAAGTCAACTAATTAAAATGTACCGATTACAAGCAAGCAGCACAAAAAAAGCTTTTTGTAAGATCTATTGCAGCAAGAAAAGTGTACGTTGTCCACAGGTGACTGAGGCTCACTTCTAGTCATGCTGATTGCAGTGACAAGGCCATCTGATTGCAAATCAATCTGTGCAATCAGCTTCTCAGCTCCTTAGAGAGAAAGTGAGCATTAACATCTGAATGTGTTCCAAAGCTCAAGCTTAAATTCGAAAAAATAAAAATTGGACAACTGAACACAAAAAGCCAGCAGATGGAATGAGAGCCACATGCAAAGAGGCAGGCTGGGAAATGGCCAAGAGGAACACCGAAGCACTGGGGATACATGGCGGAACAAACAAGGTTATTGTTTCTGGCAATAGGGTGGTACACAACCATGTGAAGTGGCAGACGGTGACAGTAAAGCAGATCCGCAAGAGGAGCTGAATGAGGACAATTTCATCAAGAAATGTCCTAATATACCTTTGGTGCTGTTAGAGACCTCCATATGGGAACATCCCTCTATCCCAGCCTCTACGGTGGAGGCCGGAGGCTTTGGGGTCTCAGTGGCCAGACTAGAGCTCACGATGGCGGGGGTGGTTTGTGTTGGAGCAGAGGCTGCTGGGAGTAAAGGTCCGTCTGAGATGCTACAGCCACTACTGACTTCTTGGCCAGTGGGTGGAGCTTCAAGGACTACAGATGAACAGCAGCAATGTTGTAAATATATTGGATTTTAACTGCTAACACAAAAGTTACTTGGAGAAAATGAGAGGAGCAGTGATGGTTGGGGCTGACAAATATGGTGAAATCATAAAACCATATGACATCTATCATCAAAAGGAAAAAAAATCTATTAATTTCGGACATTGTTAAAGGCAAAGCTACATATATTACCTTTAAAAGTGAAGTGTATCAGAACTTCTATGGTTATTAAAATTAGCTTTTTAATAGTCATGCAATCATGCATTTATGGGGATACATAAATATTCATTATGCTCTCAAGGCTAATTAGCCTCCCCTTACCAAACTTATAAAAATTCACTTTAAACTCACACCAAGATTTTCCCTGCCCATTCAATACACATCTTATTATTCTGTAAAAAAGCCTTTATTACCCTTGATAATACAAATCCAGCAAGACACACGTAAATTAACGTGTGTGGCAAATTGAGTCTTGAAAAAGGAGCACAGCATTTCTAATCGGCACAAGAGCCAAATAACTGTGTAATTGATTCTTAAATCAATAACTAATTACACCATTGTGATGGTGTCCTTTTTTCCAAGGTTCAAAAACAGAATACAGTGGAGGTGCTGAGAGCCAGAAAAACGTTTTTTTCAGTTCAGACATTGCAACATTTTTATGGTACTTTGATTATTTATTATTTACTATTCAATATTTCATTACTTTGGGATACATGCCATCTTGAAATACCCGAATCATCCGCTACAACACACCTTTTTGGACCAAAAAAACAGCAGTGGGTGGCTTCTCTCTCTGCATTGCAGGACGGAGAGATTTAAAAGATCCTTCGCTCCTACAGCCATCAGGCTGTCTAATTCTTCAATAATTTACAGAAGAGCTAACAGACTAATTGAATTTCCCCTCGGGGATAAATAAAGTAATTTTGAATGTTTAGTAATGTTTTTCAGAGAACTTTGTGAAATATAACTGCTGTAATTACCTCCAGTTTTGACGCCATCCTTCTCCTCTTTGGCCTCTTCTTTTGTCTCATCCTCCTTTGTCAGTTTGACCTTGACATCCTGCTGTCCCTCGTCTCTCAGCTTGGTCTCTTCATCATCCTTCTCTGCACCCATCTCCTTCTTCTCCTTCTCCAGCCTCGCTCTCTGGGCCTCCTCTGCAGCCCGTCTTTTCACCTCCTCCAGTTCCTCCTCCTTCTTAGCCCGTAACCGCTCCAGGATCTCCTCTGGATGATTAAAAACAATTTTTAAGATGATAGAAAACTACTGAGCCAGTGAGTCCAAAAGGGCATAAAATCTGAAGATACAGAGGATACCCTTTATAATATTGAAGTACAAAAAATAACTTAATTAAATGAGTAAAATAAAACAATTACACATTTAATTTAAAAAAAAAAGTGTTTCTAGAAGACAAATATGACATGCATGAACTTTTAAGTTTACCCCAAAACTAAGAGAATTACCTTCAAACTGTCCACCTTTTTCTTACATGATTTGTATAAAAAAGTTTTAAAACTATACATAATCACTGATGTTGACTAGGAGCCACTGAAATCTTAATCTGCTGTTAAACACCATCAGAGTAAGTTTGTGGTCAGAGAGCAACAATGGTACCACACTGTGTTTCAGATTGATCACGCCAGCGTTAATATATGTAACAGCAGTGATAGCCACATATCAAGGGGTAAGTACATTGGGTCATTAATACACAGCGGAAGACTATAAAGTCCTTCATGTGAGCATGACTCATCAGTAGCACCATACCAGATTAACATAAGCAACGCAATGGATATCCTCTGTCTGCACTGACAGGCAATTTGCATAAATTTCACAATGCAGAAAATAGATGTTAAACAGTTGTTTCGTTCATTATCCTTATTCTATCCTCCATTATACCGACTGAACATATGACAGCAAAGAGGAATTAAATGAATGAAAGGAAGTTGTGTCCACAAAACTGATCTGATAAAAACAGACAGAAAAAATCCAATCCTGAAAACTCAGGGAAAGAGGAAACAACACAAAAATGACAACCAACTCCATTCTGTTTTTAATTACTTAAGCAGTGAACAATTTCTACCTGCATAGCGCAAAGGCTTTGATGGAAGATTCTGCGGTCAGATAGTTTTTGTTCAGTACATAAAGTCAGTCTTCATGTTGGGCATGATAATCTGTCAGTGTTCATTCTGCTTCTCAAAAACAGGGCCTCTTGCATCAAGCTAACAGTACAGTATGAAAATGCTTAAGTTATATTATCAATACTAATTTACATTTAAAATGCAGGGCTGACACACGCCAATTCATGTCCATCTCTTAACTATGTAAGATGCTTGCAGGAAGAGAATATTTCTGCTTCACACATATTACCAAGTTCAGAGGAACATCAGAATCTTTCATATGACAGTCAAAATCTGTATTTGAATTGTTTATGTATTTCAACTTCCACACTTTTCATGTACTTTGATTTACAAGAGTCTTGGGATTTTAATGTAGTCTAGCATATTATTTTTGAAAAGTGCTGACAGTTATATTAACCAGAGGAGATCCCAGAAGAAGTGAGGAGATTCATTTTTAGGGCATTAAATATCTTTTCCATTTTGCTTACAAATGAATCTGTTCTGTATCACTTTAGAGTTATATGTGTGCCTCACTCCAGTGCATGTAATGGAACATTTTGAGCTAAGAAAAATGTATTCTGTGCTCAATAAATTTATTTATGCCTTTGCTCTTACCCTTTTAAAGTTCCAGTCAAAAGTTTGGATACACCTTTCCATTCCCTTTAATTACAAAGTGTGTCCAAATGTTTGACTGCTGTTGGAAGGGTACTCTTTCACTCATTCATTTGGACCTCTCAGTTTCTCTACTCTGTGTGCTCACAAACTCTTGGACGGGAAACCAGCTTAAAGTGTGCCACAATTTCAGTAAAGTCTGGAACTGCAGTAAAAAGTTGGAGTAATTTCTGACTGCCCTTTTTGTCTCCAATCCGTTTTCTTGTAGCGTTATCAGTTACTTGGAGAGCATCCCCACACAGGTAGTTTATCCATACTGTATCAACTAATTGTTTACCTGCTCACCTCTCCAAGTGCTTCCTTACTCCCACAGTGACTAATAAAAATACTGTTACTTGCAAGCAAATTGGAGACAAAATCAGAATTCACCTTCAGTCACTGTGAGTGAGTGTTCAAGGGTTTGTGAGCACACAGCAGGGACAATGACAAATAAGCAAAACTGAAAACACTCTTTCTTTGCATGATAATTTCGTAACAAAAAAGAATTTATGTGCTTGCAAAAAAAAAAGAAAAGTTGTGCTTAAAACAAACCACAACACACATTTTACTTCATATATCTCCAGTATCAAGAGTTGCTGGCTGGTTCTGTGCACTGTAGCGAAAGAAAGAAAAAAACAAACACTGTGGGGGCACAGAATGAAACTGCTGCTAGTTTCAAAAGGTTTGACAAAAGCTGCATTTATTCTTTCAAGTAGCATACTTTTTTCTGGTGTCTGTATTATCTATTTCATGGGGGTAAAAAACGTCCAAGTTTGTTGTCGGTGGGAATCATGAACTTATCTGTGCACAGAATATGCTGGTTAGAGGTGTTAATTTCCACTCAAGCTGTTGCATCAAAGGTTAACGACGCATACAGATGCAACTTTAAAAGGGGAATGCTATTCTGCATGGCTTAATTGTTTTGAACTTCCACTGCACAGTTACAAACATGATACGCTGATATCCTCTATGTGCATAATTTTCTCCCACTCGGAAAATAAAAAACATGCACATGCCTTTGGAGGATGCCCCACTGACAGAGAGAAAGAGATGAGGGACTGAAAGGAAGCTCAAGTGCTGGAGACTGGCCAAACTGGGACCAGAGTAAGGTTACATAATAGCTGTGTTTGATTCCTATGGCCCAGCCATCTATGACTGGGTGGCATTCATTAGTACTGGATAGAAGACAGACAGAGGAGTGAAGCGGGGAGAGAGACGGCTGGAGAGAGAGAGGAAAAAAATATCACTTGGGGCTTATAAGAGATCCTTCTCTCCCTCTCTCTCAGCCATCATTAAATGCTGTAACAGAGAGCATCTTGTGTCCTCCGATTATTTATCTTTATAGAAGGAGAAAGAATGAAGAGCTGTTTACCATTAGCAGCAGTGAGGAAACACTTGTTGCTGCCCCGGGCCTTGTTGGTTAGGTCCTCAGTGATGTCCATATGCGTGTGCACCTCGTCCCTTATCTCTTCAAGGGCTGCATTCAGGTCGGCCTCCCAGTATTCCTTATCCAGGCAGTCTATCAGCTCACCTAGCTGGACCTGAACAGGACAGAGTAAAGTGAGGAATGGTCACAACGGCAGAACTAACAACATAAACTCAACACTATGCCAGCGGGACTGCACCAACGTGGCATGTATTGTGGTAAATTAAATACAGAGTTGGACTGTGACACATAACCAAGTGAGAAATTAAGAGTCTCTATCATGAGACAAAAAATTAAATGTGACTGTGTGAAAAGCATTTGTCCCCAGTTAGAGAAAGGGATTTACCTTGGTGCTGTAGTACCAGATGGCTTTGTCCTCCTGCTCACCATCCTCCTCTCTGTAGGGGAGATAGGAGAGGACATGCAAGAGAAAAAAAGGTAAAAAAAAATTAAGAGATGCAACAAGGAGAGGTAGGACAAATAGGAGAACGGTAGAGAAAGATACACTTGGACAACACATGCTTTACATATGCTTCCTTCCTGTATGCTGTTGTGAGGCTGTAGGTACTTCATTGTTATTTGTTTGCCCTTATTTTGTCACTGTGTGCATTTTTTAAATTGTTCATAGGCCTGTCACAATAATTATATGATCAACTTATCGTACAATAACCTAAATATCAACATCATCATGTCTATATATTGACTTATCGTACGATACATGGACATGACATTGATCATTTTTTTACCTCAATATGGCAACACTTCATATTAGCAGCTAAGAAGCTATTCATGTCACATTGGCTAAGCAAGTAGCTGCCTCCATTCCTCACTGTGCATGTCCTGAGTGGAGACTGCAGAAGTGAGTAGCACCAATATATGGTCCAACAAAAGTAGTTATTGTGACAGTCCTAATTGTTCACATAAAATTTGCCAAAGATTGAACATAAAAGTTAATCATCTATCTAAATCTAAACATTAAGATTCATTTTAAGGGTTGCAGATACTAGACACCTACATACATTTAGTGTAAAACAACCATTTCAAATGTTCATTAATGGTCTGCTTGATTGACTATCATCAACAAAGTGGATCTTACAAAAAATGTTAAAGCCTATTTCCATCTCTGTAGTGATTCAGTGCTGTCACATTCTTGTCAGAGACAAAGAGCTACACATCAACTACAAAACCAAAACACTAGGAGCAGATGTGTTAAGTTGTGCAAACCATGGAAGGTGCCACTGCGGAACAATAACCATATATCTTCAAGTGCTCTTGCTAGTGTTTCTCATAGTTTTGCTATACTTACTCATCAGTATATAAAACTATAGCAAGTTTGCAAGAAAGATGTTAGAGGCCTATTTTATATATTTTGGATGAATACACAATTGAGGAAAATGTTAGATGTGTAGTGTATACATGTTGCAATTGTAAAACATCCAAGCTAATATAAAAGTATTACAGTCAGAAGGCTGCAACAGCTTTGAAGTTTCCCACTAATGACAAATGATCTTACAGGTTAGAAGTGTTTTCTAAGAGCATTTCTAATTTAAAAAATCAACATGTCTGTCCTGAAACAACACACACAGCTTGTACACACACTTCATACAGTATCTTGGAAGCATTGACTGTCCATGGTGCTGAAGAGAAAAATCAATCGTTTTAAAAGGTGCAGTGTGTACATTTAGTGGCATCTAGTGGAACGGACTTGGTATGTGTAAATTAGTGCATAATCACCTTAAAAAATAAGAATTGTTTATATCTACATATAGAGTAGGTCTTTTACCACAGACTCTGCCATGTTGCACCACAATGTTTCTACAGTGGCTACAATGGACAAACCAAACACTGGCTCCAGAGAGTTTTGTGGCTACTGTAGGTTCCACTGCACTCTTGTAAGTGAAGGGACAGGGGTTGCAATCTGCAACCTCACCACTAGATGCCACTAAATCCTACACACTGGTCCTTTAAAGTTACTAGTTGTATTTAAATGACTATGCATCATGTTGCAAATTGAAAATACAACACATCATAATAAATATGATATGTATAAATACATAGATACTTAATACAGTATACATAGATACTTAGATAAGTTATGAAACAACAGAAGAATTTCATAGATGCAGGGCTGAGTGATACGATCAAAATCAATATTGCAATATAATATTTTTGTTACTTATATATCAAAAAATATGATCATATGGTCACAATACAATTCCACTGACTGCAAACAATAATAATGAATTATTGCCAGTCCCTACTTCACAAAACACCAATTGATTCAAAGTACTGAGAATCTGAAACATCTGTGAAAAGTGCAGCTCTCCTCAATTCAAGTTTCCCATGAAACGGGAGCATCTGTGGGGAAGAAGGGGTTGAGTGATGAGAAGAAAGCCCAAGATTCTGCAGGGCCCAGCACAATAAGAAATATTTTTCTAGGACACTTGAGTCTAGGTAGCAGCAGCTACAGAGTGAAATTCTTGACAGCTTTTTGCTCAGCATGGTCCATGCCCAGGGACTGACGCCTGAGGCCATGTAACAGTAGTGTCTACTCAGCATCCTTCCAAGACTTCAGTAGAGGCTCATGTGTGTACAGACACACATACTTTCTTCCGTGTAAATTACTTGAATGCACTGTATTATAGTATAATAATAGAGTTAAATGCAGTGATGACAAACCTTGATCCACCTACCCCCTTACATATATTATTGTTTAGGTGATCCATGCTCCTTTATGGTTTATGTAGCAGTCCTTTTACTGCTGCTGAACCAGCACACACAACATCTGTGTGTGCTCAATACAAAGATAATTTGCTAACGTATGCGACCAATACTGCTGATGGTCAGGTTATGTTAAATCCTATGAGGAATGTAGTTATTTTTGGTTAGTTAAACAGCAAGTCGTACTACCATACAGAGCCACACTCGTGCAAGAAACTAAGCTTGTGGTGGTATGCTTAACTTTGTCAGTGAAAAGTACCACTCTGTATATAGTTTATGTAGCGCAGCTGCAGCTAGATCACGGTTTGACAGACAGTGTATGCAAGTAGTTTACAGTAACTTAGGTTTTAGTCCTGATTGACTGTTATTAACCTGTTCTGTAATCCCACTTTCATTACTGGCAGTACGGAACAGTGCTTTTCAAACCAACATTTGCAGTCAGTCTGAATGGGTCTAAGCAGGTAATTGGACCTAACTCAGCTTCATGTGTATACTGCTGATCTGGGTTGAGGTCAGGTTGGACACCACCTGGCTTTGGGCACAGGACAACAAAGAGTTGAGAATGTAATTCAATGTAATTGACTTGAATATTATTGATGTTTCAATGACATAATGAGTAATGAACTACAGGCGCAAACA
Source organism: Scomber scombrus (assembly GCF_963691925.1). Lineage (NCBI taxonomy): Eukaryota > Metazoa > Chordata > Actinopteri > Scombriformes > Scombridae > Scomber > Scomber scombrus. The sequence goes on along the minus strand of NC_084971.1, from coordinate 13,781,584 downwards.
TGTGTCCCTGCGGTGCTCAGGGATTAACCTGTGACAACAGTCTTAGAATGAAGGAGGGTCAAACGCAGGCTGAACACGTGTTAGGTAAAGCATGGGTCTCCCATATTAAAGGGGTATTACTAATGCCTTGGATTAGCAAGGAGGCTAGAGCAAGAATAAAGCCAACCACACAAAGAGCTTCACAGACTTTGTAACATTGCAGTGCACCTCAAGAAGATCCCAAAGCTCACAGTTGCCAATCTTAAGATTAGTGGCTGCAATAAAGTAAACTGACCCACATGAAATGTGGTACATTAGCTGTGCAGAGAGCAGCAAGAGTATATAGCACCAGTCAAAAGTGACCCATTCACTTCAATGAGAAAAGTGTATCCAAATTGTTTTCTGAAACTGCACGCAACAAATTACAGCGGCGTGAATGTGCAGAAAGAAAATTACAAGATTAGTGACCATATCTTGTATAGCGTTTTTCATAATTGTTCATTCTGTTGGTTTGTGACATTCATAGACATCTACAGATTTGCTACCACACTGAATGGTGTTACAGCATTGGAGAGACTCTGCTTAAGAGCTGATTTACCTGCTTCAAAGGCCACTGATTTTCTGCTGATTACTCTTGCAGCTCAAGTACGTATTTTAATCTTTGACAACATCAAATTATGGAATTTTGGACAACTGTTTGACTTAGTTGTGTGCTGGTAGTGTACTGTAACTATGATACTATTTGGGCTATGACTCTCTTGAAAAACAAATTTCAATCTCAGACATTGTAATTAAAAATCAGATAAAGATGCATCACACAGTCAGTCCTGACCAAATGTCTAAGGGCTATTCTCTCTCTCTCACTCTTCTACTGACAAATATTTCAAAAATGTGAAATCCTAATGAAATAATCTTGGCACATAAATGAAACACTGTGAACTTACACCACGATGCGGCGGTTCAGGAACCAGTATTTGCGATTGTGTCGGTCATAGCCGACTGGCAGTTGACGAATAAATGGTTTGCTCTTCTGCACCTCGGGGATGCAGTCCGCCACACCGGGTACTTTGTGTGCCACACACACCTCACACTGCCACTCATCCTCTGGTACCTCCTGCAATGGCGGCTTCACACACTCCAGATGGTAAACAGCTGAACATGTCTCACAGCACAGCAGGTCACCAAGGCGATGGCATACCCTGCAGTGGTCGTCGTAGGCAACCACACCTTCTGACATTAACTCTTCCCTGGCAATGTTGGTCGCCAGAAACTGGTCCACTAGAAACTGGAGAACTTTTATTTTGCTATCCAACGGTTCAAACGGGTAATCCTCGCACTCCTGAAAAGGCAGAATATGCCCGTACTCTGGGTCACTCTCACAATACGCCCGCACCACCTCCGGCCAGGTCATACCGTCCACAAAATATAGAGTTGAGTTGACAGAGTCCTTCACGTCAGCGGGACCAAATGTGGTGTTGGAAGTGTCCTCCTCTCTGAGAATAGCTTTAAGCAGGGAGATGTGGGTTTCTGCCAGCAGTGTGCACTGCTCCTGACTGGACAAAGCTGCACAGAAATCCTCAAAGCGGAATGGGGAGAGCCGCAGCACTGAGCCAAAGTTGCGAAGGACCTCGTAGACAGCAGAGACGTTGAGGAGCTGTGAGGTAGGAACCAGTAGGTCCTCAGAAGACTTGGGAAGGTCCAAGAGAGGAATGTCCTTTGCTTCGACAACAGGAGACTGCGGTCGCGCTGCCCGACTTTTTCTCCGGCCTGTAAGAGCGTAAAGAAAATGAGCAAAGAGAGGAAACGGGAGAAGAAAGGCACATTAATAAAAACAAAAAGTGAAGAGGATATGTGTATAAACTACCGTCAACACAGTGTAGTATCAGTCTACTCTTTACAATATAAACAAACAAATGCAGATCTTTGAAGAGAAAACACGTGTCCGCAGAATAAAACTGTTTCTTTGAGTAACACAGAAAATTCAAATGTTACAGCTGTGTGCATTTTCATGACATGCACAATATGTTCACCATCACTAAATGTAACCTAAATGCCTGACGGTATTAACATCCCTGATGCCTCGTTGGACTACCCTCACTTGTTGAGTGAGTGTGACAAAGGAATGAGAACCAGTAATAAGAACCTGTGGGACTTGCTGTTCTAAGTGGAGGAGTTCAGTCATCTCAGGGTCTTTCCGATGAGAGAACGAGGGATCATGAGATCGACTAGCTGGGTGCACTGGCTGCAGTAATGCAGGCACTGTATCAAAGTGTGGTGTTAAGAGAAAACTGAAACAAACAACACTGTAGTTAGTTTACCTTTGTACCATAACTAATCTAGAGTCTGAAGCTCTGGGAGGCAAATGAAAGAACAAGAATGTTGATACAAAAGGCCAAAATTAGATCCACACGCTGACCAGTCTATCTCTTTATGTTGGGGTGAGGAGCTCAGCGACTGTGCCACCTCCCTAGAATTTCCTGCTGTCCCATTATACAACACAGCTACCAGGTAGGATGCATTTTGGGGGCTGACTGGAAGGATAACCACATACAGATCATGTTGAATGGATTCCCTCTTTGAGCTGGAGAGAAGAAATGAGATACCAGCTGAATAAATTATATCTAGGGTGTTCAACTTATTATCACTGTGACAAGAGGATATTATCATGATGCATACACATGTTACTATATTAATGCCACCCTTAATTATCGCACTAAGCCTCAACAAGGTATGTTCTAATAAAAAAGAATACGATAATAATCTACAGGGTACATGTTAGATTATGAGGATGCCATCAATTTCAAACACTACATAGGATATACACTGTGCCTGCATATTCCCTCTGGACTGTATCTGTTTGTATACTATTTTACTTCTTCTTGACCAACACAGCAATATGAAATAAATCTGTGTATGTGTCTGATGTGAAAGGGTCAATGCAGGTCATCAGGATTAAATGCTCATCTGACATGGTTTGGATTTGATATGAAAGGGTTAACAAACACTTTTGTAATGACTGTAGGATTAGTGTACTTCAACTGTTATAAAATATCTAAAGCCTTATAAGAGAGATACTGGTGTGGTCTAGTCTGCTCATGTGCTTGTCTCAGTCTCAGAGAGATCACTCTGCAGTGTAGGTTACTGCATCTATTTTTCATATGGAGACAAAATAAACAAACGCTATAAAATAACACCACTTCCTCCACACCGTCTGCCAGATTGTATCTTCGGTGTGTAAACACTGCAGTAATCGCTGATAAACTGTAAGTCAATTACTGTTTCGTAAATATTTTGTATTTGAATTATGCATTATGTCTGGTGTTGTCCTGTGGTTTAGCAGTCAAGTGTAAATACAAACAGTGAGGGGAATTAAGGCAGTGGAAGTGATAGTTTCATGAACGGTGACTGGCAGAGATTAACCTATGACAGCAGGTTGGTGTGAAAGGGCAAACTGGGTTGATGGTGAGTTTGTTATTCTGCATCAAACATGAGGTTTGTGTGTGCAATATGCCTGACATGTGCACCTATGTGCCCATGAGAGTGAGAGCAATGTACTGTCTGTCTGTCACCATTGGTCTCATGAAACACCCATAACACTCACGCAACAAAACACTGCCATGTTCACGTCTTTAGAAAAAGCAGGCAGCCTGGTCACTGGAAGTTAAGAGTTATGTGTGGAATCAGTGAACCACTTCAAATGTAATTGCATAAGACTGACGGGGAGCATAGTGAAGTGGTATATGGTGAACGAATTAATAAGAAAAAATATGATGCCACGGAGACAGCAAAAGAGTAAACGTTCCAGTGAAACACAGAAATGTCTGGTAGGACAATTCCTACAAGACTCTTTCAAATCTGAAACATATTCCAGGAGGTATTTTCTTTTTGGTTGGAAAACAAAAAATACAACTATTTTCTAATCCTATCTAGAATGACTTCTACTGATTGGCACGCTATTTCAGGTGCATCCCATTATTATATAACATGTTTTTTTTTTTTGCTGGCTCAACCTCATTAACATGATTGTCCATAACTGGGGAGGGCATGGATCCAATTTGCTCACCTGAAATACATAAGTGTGGTTACTATGGTAACGGTCCACCACAGGACGTAACGCTGTAATGAGTGTTTGCAACAAGTGAAAAAGGGCGCCTCTCTTCAAAACAAGGACCTGTCAAACTCCTATCAGGCATTATGGAACTAAAACATTTCCTCTGAAATTGAGCCAGACACGGAGAGCAGGTGTGAGTAACTTAAAATCATTATTTATTTTGATGGTTAACACTTTTATTTAAGTACAGCTTCAGGAAAAGTAACCAATGAGCTGTTTATTTGAGACCAGCTGGAAACAATGTTTACAAACAGCGTGTTAATTTAGAAACTGGATTATAATTTTACACAAGTAGAAATGCTGAATGAATGAAATTTAAGTGTCCAAGGGAGTTCATACGATCTATATATCTCTATCTGTGTTAAAAGTGCAGCGCGCATTGAAAAAATAACAGACCGGTAAAACGAAAAAAAAGAGGCAGGAATTAATTCTTCATTATAAACTAACAACAAAAATGTGCTGATCCGACAAAAGTCAAAAACACGAGAGCCGGTTTAAGCGTGGAGCAGATCTGCAGGCAGCGGCCAGCAGAGCACACGGTAAACAAAGGCCTGTTTCTGAGTGCAAGCTCCATTTTGAACAATGCGGCTTGGTTTCTGTGCTGAGCTGAAAAAAATGAAGCAACGCAGACCTGTTCCCGGTTTAAGTGCGTGCACTTGCAGACCAACGTACCTGGGGTGCTACCGAGCGTGCTGTGGCTCCTAAAACTACTCTCGGTGCAGTAGCTGGCATCATCATCACCAACACCAACACCATCATCATCATCATCATCTGGTAGCTCCTCCAGATAGTCGGAGTCGTTTCCCAAGGCCTCATCTTCTTCAAGATCCGACGACGGGTTGTCGTTTAGGAGTTCGTCTTCGTCCGACCTGTAGCTTAAATTATCGTCCTCCTCGTCGCTGTTGTCGTCGTAAACCACCTTAGTTTGAGGCCGCCTCACTCCGCCTCTAGCCCCGCGGCCGCCTCTCGACCCCCTGCCTCTCCCTCTGCTTCCTCTACTCCGTGAACCCGCGGCTGCCACAGCGGCGGAGGCTCCAACTTTCCTGCGGCCCCGGGACGAATGAAAGTTCTCTCGGCCGGAGATGTCCGTGTCCACCTCCGCGGAGCCGGTGCCACAAACGCCGCCGCTTCCTCCCCGTCCTCGGCCCCGTCCTCTGCCTCTCCCCCGTCCACGCATCCCTCTGCTCCTGCTGCCCCGAGAGCCGCGGACTGGCCCCGGTGAGCCTTCCCGCATCGCGGCTGCTTGTTTGGGCGGCCTTCCTCTTCTCCCCCTCATTGTAGGAGAGAGTCTCTTCTGTACCGCTTCAATCTCGGTGCTTGAGTAAGCCACACACAACGGAGGAAAAAAACGGGGGAGGAAAAAAGACAAACACCCGGGTTCCCGCAAAGTCCCCCAACCAAGCCCCGGTCTCAATTTCAGGGCGGAAAGCTCAAACTGAATGGCCGGTGTCCCGCTCTGGGTCGCCTGCAGACGCCATTTTTCTTCTCGGCTCTCCCTCCGTTGAAAACACAGCAGGCCCGAGAGCTGCGTCAAGTCACACACATGCAGCAGGGCAGGCACCGGAAACACGGTGCTACTCGTCTTCAAAGTACAAGCAAAGACAAAATGAGTAGAATATAAAGCAGTAATTCTCAAACTTTTTCAGGTTAAGGTCACCAAACTGACACAAAATAACACACAAAAACACAAAACAACCCCCCCCCCCCCACCCAAGATAAGATTTGTGCATTTAGATGTTTTATTACAGAAAGTGTAAGAAATTAACCCATGGTCATAATAGTCATACTTATAGGCTAGATGGAATTTGGGACCCCTGATATCTCTTCAATGACCCCTGGGGGTCTCAGGACCCCATTTTGAGAACCACTGATGTAGAAAAATAATTGTTTACCAAGGTGTATTGCACAGTAAGACATCTAGAAGAAGATGAGCATATTTGTCCAGGTGTGTAAATCAGTGGCCCTCAAAGTATGACAGCTTTGGTCAAGGATGCCTAACACTCTATAATAAAAAAAATCTAATAGCACAAATCTTATCACATGGGGGTCCGTGGTCTAATTTGAATCAGTCAAGGGGTCCTCGATGTGGAAAAGTTTGAGAACCATTGCTCTAAAATGATCCAGAAAATGAGCTCCATTTTTTTCTACTGTTCTTTTTATTGTGAACTGTGCAAGATTTTGTTAGAAGATTAAAAAAAATAGACATTGATTTTATAAATTTAAACCAGTTGTGTAACGCCAGCTATATGGAGAAAGCCTGTGAAGCGTGGAAAAAAAGCTCTTTAACAAGATAATCTGTAGACACCTAAACGTTATGTATTTTATTTTAATTTTATTGCTTTTATCTTTCTAGTGTGTACTTTATATTTTTATTGTGCTTCTATTGTGTTATCTATGTATTGTGTTTTATCTTGTTGTGCAGCACTTTGGAAAACTTTGTGTTTGTTAAAATCGTGCTATATAAATTAAATGGATTGGATTGGATTGAACTTTCACTGGGTAAACATATTAAACGCCTTATTTATTTCCACAGTGATACAATTACTTAATTAAAACAACAACAAAAACAAGCTTTAAATATTTTAGGGTTAGACTTTAGTGCATATGCTGAGTGCTGGCTGTAAAAATGAGGAGAGTATTAACCAGATTTAAGTTTAGCCCTATATGCACTAAATTTGCATAATCCTTTTGTTGTAAGTGTAACTAGAGTTTGAGAAACAGGATGTCCAAGTGCATACAGAATATGGGTCTTTACATCTCTCAAATGAAGTTTGTTGGCAGTTGTGCCACAGAAATATAAATTAACAGCATATGCTGTTGGATTGGATATTATTTACATAGGCTATAATGATGAAAGATGGGTCAAACACAGTAGCATTAGGACGATGAAGGAATCTGCTTGAAACACTGAGAGACGAACGATCATTTTGAGCTAGTGTGTTTTGTGTCCAACATATGGTAATAATGCTAACAATTGCATGTAGTTTGTATGTAATTTAATGTAATGGTTTCATAGTAACAATGCAGGAAGTGCTGTCCCCTCTCTTCTCCTCCTCATATCTAATTTGACACAAGCAGGCCTCAGTGGACGCAGGGTCACGTGACTCACTATTCTACAATGGACGCAATTGCCATGCTAGTTCATAAAATTAGTTATCCGTGCAAAGGCTGTCCGCCAATAGTACTTCATTAACGCTACTTGATTGTGATAGGCGGTCATGGTCGCAGCAGGGTCAAACATATGCAGGGAAACACATTATCGGCTCTGTGGCCTTCGTCGTCACAGCACAGCACAGCGAAGATAAGCATACGTCCGCTGCTAAGCTCTGTTGTTATTATTATCATTCTTACACGCGCCTAAATGAGTAATGGGAAAAGTTAACATCGCAGGAATAAGTTGACGTTTTAAAATGAAGCGAATGTGCAAACAGCTGTACTTATTGTATATTTAAATGCATCTTATATTTCATTTTAAACTACTTTTTATTCATTAACAATGGAGAGAGGCTCGATTTTCAGTCATAGTCCACTTCAGTTTAAGAAGCAGTGCTCAACAAACCTGCGAAATTATCGATTGAAACCATGTAGCCGCTCACAGTAGCATTTAACCAAATCGTAGCAATAGACGTGCAGCACAGTGTCTTGCCTTTATCCTGTGCTACCTTCTGGGTTTGACAATTATATGACAAAGACAACTGTTCATTTTTCGGAATTGTTTCTTGTGAATTTTGCCAGCAAGGTATAGAGCGGTCAAAACGCAGAGCAACTAGCTAGGCTGCGGGCTACACTGAAGGAAAGATGTCGCTTCCACTCAGAATTAAACAATGATATTAATACATAATTAATAAATGCGTATGTGTTATTTTATAATCTCACAACTATACATATTTTGCTATCAGTTGTCGTGGCCGAGTGGTTAAGGCGATGGACTAGAAATCCATTGGGGTCTCCCCGCGCAGGTTCGAATCCTGCCGACAACGTGTTTTTCTCTTGGTGTCATTTCTATAATAATTTTACTTAAGAGGGAAATGGTCTTAATCTTAACATCCAAAGAAAAACACATTAGCTAAATCACGAGCCGAGTTGCTTATTCATCTTTCAGCTATTCTGCTCGACATAAACAAATAATACTAAACCTATGTTATGTTATTAATTGCTAAATATTCTTACTCCACCTGTTAAGTGCACGTTGGATTAACTCTTTATAGTGTATGTATCTCTCCAGGCCATTTGAAATAACCTTCCCCTCATGACCCTCCCAAATAAGTCATAATGTTTCAGGTTTTAACATGTCTGTCACTTGCATGGATGCATTTTTTCAGTTACTGAATCATGTCACAGGTGTGTCTACATGCAGCAGAGTGAGGAGTCAAGCCACAGTTGTTATTCTAAAAAATGTTTTACTTAACCGGTTCAAGGGTGTTTTGTACAATGACCTAATAAAGTATTATAATATTAATACAAATTATTTAACCTTTGACATTTGTCCCTCATCTCTTTGTCACTGTTCTGAACTATGGCATGTGATATCTTTTAATAACATAAAAAGTCATACATGGATAAACAGTTGTTCCATCCCTATGCATTTGTCTTCTGACACAAAAGACTTTTCTTTGGAAAAACCTTCTTTAAAAATCACAGCTGAAGGATTTACAAATATTTAGTTTTTAGGGAACATACAAGGAAAACAAAAAATCAAACATCCATTCACTCTAACCCTGGCTTTTAGTACATGAGTCAATCAAAGCATATTATCTGAATGATTGAAATTTCATCAGCTTAAACAAGTTTAAAAAGTGGTTCGAAGACATCCACAACTGATTAAATTACATCAAGAATTGTTCTTATATACATTAATTAAAACTAATGCATCTTGAGTTATGGTGTCATCTCTGTAGAAAATATACCAGTTGGGACATGTTTGCAACCGTAAAACCACTTAAGGTGAAAAGTTGAAAAGAGATAATATGCTCAATGTTTTATTAAAAGTACTCTGTACACAATCTAAAACAGCTCAATGACTTCAATAGAGTATTGTCCGACATCCTTTTTCATCTTCATCTTATTGAGCTCTTGAAGGCTGCTCTCAATCTTCCCAAGCTCAGAAAACAGTTTCACCTGAGGACACAAGAGGGCATCTTAGTTAACATGTCTCTACACAGCTACAGTAACATTCACACCAAATGGCTGCAAGTTTCTGCAAATAATCTGTTGGACACTGTTAGTTTTTAGGATGTTTTTATGCTATTTATCCCCCCAGAACATTAACTCAATGAAGCCACTTCCGAACTGGACCTAAGGAAAGACTTACCTGGGACTTTACAAAGCTGTGGAGGTTCAGCAGTAGGCCTTTGGCCTCTGGAGTCATCACTAGCACTGTGAAATGAGAGTCCAACAGCAAGCATACCCAGTCCATGATCTACAATCAGAGACAGAGTTATTCTTAGTTTTGCCTTTTGGTAAACATTTACTGACAATGTATAACTATTATTCCTGGGAGGATCTTGAGAAATTCAGTACATCATAATGTCACTGTTTTTTTTACATGTTTGTCCTCTCTCTAACATCACTTTCAAATAAAGACATACAAATACATATTTAAGAAAATGCTGAGAAACTAAACAAAATGTGATTTTTGAGATCAGCAATGTTGATGGGATTTTAGTAAATTAGATCGCACAAAAATGTTTTGTGTCCAGTAGCTGTAATGCAAATCTATATTATTGTGTCCACATCTCCATCTCTTTACACTGACTGTATGAGACTGTCTGAGCAGAATCCTCCTTTTCTGTCTCCAGACATGCCACTGAATGTGTCCTGGTGTGACAGAATTAAGCTGCACTGATGTGAGATGTCAAGTGTAGCCATCTTAATTACTGTATCTCATTAGACATTGATCCAGACCTGAGTCAGACTTGGTGATCGAAATCCATGCATCTGTGGGAAAGCATCTTGGGAATATTTTAGGTAGAGGAACTGCAGGTACTGGAGGAAAAGCTGATTGGATGAGAGAGAAAATGAACAAAATAAACACAGGTTTTTGAAACAGCTATTGCTACATTAACCAATAATTATGTAAGAACAGATCATGAGATGAAGAAGTATAACATTAACTAGATCAAGTGTAATTATTAGTGGTTTAATGTGAATAGATATAGCAAAACAGACACTATGGATAAAACCAAATGACTACAGATCTGCAAATTTCACCAACAGTGTTATGAAAATGCTTAGGTTTTTTTTGAGAGATGATTACTCACAATAACATTCTGAGAGGAGAGATCTTTTAGGTGTGGGAGGAGGTAAGTGTCGCTGTATGGCACCTGCAGGACCTCATTTCTACACAGCTTGAGTTAAGACCTTATACGTTCACATTTGAAATCTATTTTCTATGATTTTCTTCTCTTTCTTTTTCAATGATGCTGTTAAATTATAATGTAAAGCTTGGTAGTTATACAATAGAGTGGCACAATTGAATGTGTATAGCTGCATCACAGTGAACAACAGTATGGTGAACGTGCTACGTCTGAGTGACTGTACAATGGAAGGATACAGAAGAACAGCCTTGTGTTTTCCCACTGGACAGATTTGTTCTGGTGCAGTTGAGGTCTCCTTGTCTTCTGCTCGGGTCTTTGTGACAGCTCCACCGCCGCTGAGAGCGTCTGAGCAGTTGTCCTCCATGGAAGTGGGGCTAAACCCATTCTGCATGCCAAGATGGCCGTGCTCCGGAGAGATGAGTGTGTCCATGAAGGAGACGCTGTCAGGGTCCAGGCTCTCTTTTTCTGCATCTATGTCTGGCATACTACAGGACAAAGGGGACAACAACAAACTCTTTTACATACTTTCAGGTTATATTACACTGAGTCAGGTCAATAATACGATCATTAAACCACTTTGATAATGCTGTGTGCAGGCTAATTTATCACATTCATCAAATCAAAAATGTAGATCAAAACATTTGAAGCCCCAATGTGACTTTTAACATGTATTACTTTGGTGTCCTCTGGTGGTAGGCCCATCATGATAGATGATACATGGACATGATAACGTTGATAATTACGCTATCATATGATAAGCTGATAACGTAATTATTGTGACAGACCTATTCAGTGGTAGCATGAAAGGCACACTGTGTCAGAGACATCAATTCATGTTCATATTATAGTGGTCAATGAGGCAGATGCACACTGCGAAACATCAGTTAACATTATGTTGAAATTTACCTGATAAAGGCCTTGAGGCAGGCACAGGTGACGGCTTCTGGGATGTCAGGGAAGAACTGCAAGCACAGTTGACACAGGAAATAGTCCTTCTTCTCCAGGGCCAGCAGAACAAGATCAGGACACACACTGTTGATGGTCACAAGGGTAAATGATCTCAGTCAACACAAATAACAATAGTTCATTTACTCTCCCAGCATGTTGCAATGAGATTTGGGTCACTCAACCCATCATTTTTTCATCAAAGTCCAAAGCAGCTACATTATTAGTATGTTCTGGTGTACAGAAATACATTCTGCAACCTTATAATCCTTGACAAAATTCTGCTGTTCAGCCCCCATAAACACAATGTAGTTCTTATTTGACCTGATGCCTCTATCAACACTGTCTTCTCACTGTTCAGGCTGTCATTTAACATTCATTCTCTGGTCAGGAACATGTAGTCACCCAGCAAGCCACTGTAGTATTGAGGACTTACTTTTACAAGCAAGGCAAGACAACCAACTGTTAGAGGACAGTGACTCCAAAAGAGCAGCACAAACTCTCAAGTGGCTGGACCAGGTATAAGTGCAATGAAAAATAGTGCCAGACCAAAGTTTTTGTTGGTTTTGTGTTAATCTAATTACGCCTGATTAAATACAGCATTTGAAGAAGGATCCCTCATAGTTCTGTCAGGTAGGAAAAGTTACAGTGAAGGACTTGTGTTTATGGTCCTTTTCTCCCACGAGAAAAAAAAAAACCCACATCCTGAATTCACTGCCCTGCCTTACCCACCTGTGGCAGAGGCACTGTGTGTGCACTAGCTGTGCCAGGGTGCTGGGGGTGTAGAAGGCTGGATCAGCAAGGCTACGGGACACAAGGGATGATGCCAGCTGCCCCACTGAGGGCTGCAAGTCCTGAATGTCTGCCCTGGAAAATAGGCCCTCCACCTCCTTCTGGACCTCTTCAACTGGTGCCGTCTACATTGAGAAAATAAAATCATTTGTTAAATTCAGAATTCTTTGTTATACTTTTCAACCCTGTTATGTGGAAGAATTCAGATTCATGAAAAAAAGTCTAATTTCTACCTTGATGAACTCCAAAACTTGATCAGTTGTTAAAGAAGGTGCTGACTGAGTCTTACGGGTTGTTCTCTGTATGGAAAAACAGAAGATTCATATTAAAGATCTGCTATACATAACACCACTGATAGTTAGTTTTCAAATGGTTCAAAGTTTAAAAACTGTGCAGAAGCAGAGATTCCTTGATTTGCAAAAGTTGTGTCACATGGCAAAAGCAACTGGTGCTATTGAAGTTCTAAGGAGCTGACTGGTATTTGGAGACAGACTTCTATACAAATGTATTTAGGTTGCCGTTATGGATAAAACTACAAATAAAGTAACAAACCCTAAACAATAAAATTTCCCCGTGCCATATAACATAATTTTCTACATTTTGTAAATGATGCCCGACCATTTCAGGCAGCAGCTTCTGTAAGTCATAATTTCATAAGGTCTTTGATATACTGCTGGTCTGGGAAACATTGTAAGAGTTTTCAAGGCAACAACATTAAGTATTAATACATCTGCAATTCAAGCAGCACAAAAGTCTGGTCTCGCTGCGTCTAAGTGTTTTGCCTTTTTTTGCTTTTAAAATTCCCTTAAAATAGTTACCCAACGTACCGTCTTCCTGTTCTCCACCGTTCGAGAAGGCTGAGCTTTCTCTCCGTGAAGAATGTTATTCCAAGATGGTACAGAAGTTGGAGCTTTGGATTCTGTAGAAGTTACAAAAACACATTGTGTTAAGACAACAAGAATTTCTATGTTGAATCAGAGCTGCGGCCTCAGAGAGTATAACAAAATAATTGACTGAATGTACAGTATATCAAAGGTTTTTTATTTCTCATGTATGTTGTTGGTCTTTTGAAGTTGCCAAAATGTATGATACAAATTTATTTTTAGCTCACCTTCGGTTCTGGCCTGCCTCAGTTTTCCCATGGCAGACGCAAGGGAAGATTTGGTGCACTCGTATGGAATAACTGACAAGGTTTTCCCATGTGGAATGAATAATTTGCTGGAATAACTCCATAGCTAAATCAGAGGGAAAAGGAAATTAATACAAACAAGAATTAACGGTGCAAATTATTAAAAGTTTTGTCTATTCATGTGTAATTTCAAAGTTTGTAAACTGCTATAAAGTTGTGAGGAGGGACTGTGAGCCCTGTCACAGTGGAGAGCAGACACAATGCTCTGCCAAAGTCATACAGTCCTCCATCAGCACTCAGCAGCTGGAAGGACAGGGAACATTGGCCTGCAGTCATAATAACAATGAAGGAAGACTGGGTAAGTGGTGGTTCGTCTCATGTCTACTTCATACTTAACAGGCTCACTGATTGTGAACTCGAAGATTCTGCTGCAAGCATGTGAAGAAGCCCTCAACAGTAAATTGTCCCATTTATGGATCATAAAAAAGAAATCAGCTTGGTGTGTCATTTGCATTCTTACCTGTCCATAGATTTTACCCGCTATTTCTTTTCCTGCCTGAAGCGTCTGGAAATTAGTATTCCAGATGCAGAGAAAGTCTGAAAAATCAAAGACAGAGAGGCTTTTAGAGCTACAGACATTGAGATCCAATACTGGAGTCAAATAGCATCAAGTCATCCTTCTGATGCATTTATTCTGAAAACAAGGCCCACATGTCAGCATTAAAACAACTATAGTTATAGTAAATATAACAGCATATACATTTATTTTAGTTACAAAAGTCCTTGTTATTACCCCCAGCACAGTATTTGAACAGATCAGCATAAATCATATTGAGGTCAGTCAGGCTTATCAGTCAGACTTTAAAATTTAGAATAGACTATTACCTTATATTAGGTGATTGCCCCACTGTTACTACTGTGTAAAAATACTGCCAAAATAAAAACCTCTTAGTGAAGATTGTCCAAATAGTTTTATTTGTGCTTTATTCGTTAAATTTAAAGTGATGTATGTTAAGTTAAGTTGAATTTTTGCACAATGCTAACAAAATATTGTTGAACAGACCTGAAACAGGCTAAGCAAGACAGAGAGAACAGGAAAGTGACTGTAGAAGCCAATAAAGGTAATAAAAGTCCTGAACCAATTAAGCAATAACTTTTGGCCAATAACATAAGTTATTATGTTATTGGCCTGGTAAAAAAAATCCAATAACGTAATCATATACTAATGTCACTTTATTGAAGTTTTATTTATTGGATATAACTGTCTCTGTCTCTCTACGTGTCTGTCTCTCTCTCTCTCTCTCTCTCTCTCTCAAATTCAAAGTGCTGTATTAGCATGACTGTTTGAATACAGTGTTGCCAAAGCTACAGGAAGAATAACAGAGATGTTTTAAAAAAAAAAAAAGTCTCTCTCTCTGTGTCTGTCTGTCTCTCTCTCTCTCTGTCTGTCTCCCTCTCTCTCTGTCTCTGTCTGTGTGTCTCTGTGAGTATATTATTACGTTATCGGCATTTGCAAAGTATTTTTTTTACCAGGCCAATAACATAATAACTTATTACGTTATTGGCCAAAAGTTATTATGCTATTGGCTTCTACAGTGACCTAATGGAGTATAATAATATAGTACAGCTGCTCTGGTTTTTTTTAACACAATGATGAATAATTATACATCTTCCTCACCGAACTGGTTTGATTTGTAAAACATTGCTAATATAATTATGACTTTGTTCAATTTAAGTGTGCACAGCCAAGCCCTCTTCTCTGCACCAATTCCATACTACACAATGACTGTATACATTATGTATGTACTACAGATTTTCTTTGTATGCTGTTTTCATAGTTATTAAAAAACAATCGAGCCATAACTTACAGAACCTTACCTCTTACAGAAAAAGCTAAATGATTAAGTTTTCTAAGTAAGTTCCCTCTGTTAGTACCTATTCTATTTTATTTATGCTCAGCTTTGTGTCACTTCGTCTAACCCTATATCCACGTCACTGATGATTATTTATCAAAAATATCATTGTGTAAATATTTTGTGAAAGTCATCTCTGCAATATTGCAATATCGATTTTTTGGTCAAAAATATTGTGATATTTGATTTTGTCTATATCGCACAGCTCTACTTTGTGGGACAATAGTGAACATTCCTACAATCAAAAATCAAGCATTTAGTGTGGCTGCTAACTAGTGTAACCATAACTTTTGTCACTTTTCATACTCTAAAACTGCTTAGAATTTGCAAGTTGTATGCAATTAAGACACAGCTCTGATGTTGTGAATGACGCCTTACTAGCATGGCTTGCTTAGAAGAGCTCTTAGTAAAGTATCTCAGATTGACTTCTTTAAGATCTGTCATGCTTAACATGCTACTTTGATTGGTGTGAAAACTAACAAACAGCCAAATTCTCAGACTAATTACATCTGAAAACTTCAGTGATGTATGAATGGAGCTCTGGAGGTCTTTATTTGAGGCAGTGTAATTAAACAATAGTTACCTTTACCAGATCCAGCAGATGGGTGTGGAACTCCCACAACAGCTACATGGGCTTCATCCAGGATCAGGGCTGATGCCGCCTCCAGCAGTCCCTCACCAACAGGAAGACCCAGCAGCAGGCTACGGGGCAGCGGCAGAGCCTGGGCCCCCTCCTCAGCTCCCAGGCCCCGCACAGAGACTACACTCTGGTACACATGGCCGTTGGGATCTGATTAGCAAGAAAGGTAAAACAATTTATGAAGGAAAAAAGATGATACAGTTATGCTATCTGTTATTTCTTGAATCAGATAGATGTTTGTGTGTGAGTAAAACCACAACGCATCACTTTTGTTTTTAGCTGTGAAACACTTAGATTTGTAAAGTACATTACATAATCATTCACTTTTTCAAACTCTCACTGACTTGGAGCTTTTCTGCCCCTAGTGGTCATGACAATGTCTGCCGATAACACATTTAACCAGGATATCCTTCACTTCTCTCTGGAATAGTGCTAAAATACGTAGAGTGCCTTATCCGTGACTGAGCTCAATTAGTTGTGCCACTGTACCAAATCTAAATAGAGTGGAAAACATACCAATCCAGTACAAGCTGGCACTGTGTTGTCAAATGCTTACACTAAGAATATGTCAACAGGAAATGCCGACTTACAGAGATAAAGCAGACGGATGTGTTTATCCCTATAAGAGGCGGAGAAGCTGAGTGGGGAGAGACCAGGCTCTTCTCTCTCCAGACGGTACCTCTGTAGGATATTGGGATTCAGTCTCTGCAGGTAGAGGAAATGGTCTCCTTTCTGTGGGGTAGACATCAACAGCCATTCAAGGCAAACAGGCAGTTAGAAATACCAGTAAATAGGAGTAGATGCAGCCAAAACCAGATACTGGTACACGGATTATAAAATTAATGTCATTCAGGTGCATTTCCATGTCGGTGCTTGTGACTTAAATCAAAACCAGACAAATAAAATAATATTACCTGTTCAGTTGTGTAGATGACAAACAGCTGTGTCTCAGCCACAATGTTGATGCTCCACCTAAAGACAACAAGAATCATCAACACCGTACAAGAGACAACAAATCAAATCAAACGAATACAACTCCAGCACAGAACGAGCAATCATTTTAATGTTAGAAATTCCAATGTATGTACACATTTGGATCTCCTAAGCAGCAGAATTACATAAGCAAAGTCCTTGTCATCCCTCATCTACAGCTAAGCTGCCAATATATTCCCCCACACAACCCTGAAATATTACAGTATGCTGGCCTATCTCATACATGTGCCAATTCCACCAATCCTCATGCACGTTTAATGTCTAATTTTAACATTGCTGTACTAAGCCTATACAACACAGTTGGGAGATGAAGCCTCATAACACGTCAAAGCTGGACACCTCTTGGGAAAGATTCTGAATTTGTTCTCTTACTGATTACAAAACACTGGATTTTCTGGAGCTGTGAGGGATATTACCAACCTGATGGCCTCTTCTTGAGCCAGGACTTCCTCTATGGGCTGCTGGGGAGCAGAAAGGAGAGAGTCAAAGAGTCTCACAGCTCCCCTCTGGAACAAGGCCACAGGCTCTCCTCCTGGTACACAGTGGACCTTCCACACATCTGATGACACCTGGAGAGATAACATAAGAGTGTGTTTCCAGTTTTGTAAGTGAGGATGACCATTTAGTTTGGGTACTTAAAATAACTCATCATTCTCAGATTAAAAGGGCTTTCTAAAAACAATACTTAAGCAAGTTTACTGGTGAAGGCGCTGGTATTCTAACTAGAGATGACAGCCAACAAATGATCAAATTTGAAACAGCTAGAAATAAAAATCGTTGCACAAAAAATTGCAGAAGCATTAAGGAAAAATGAACCGCACTGTGGTCTTTAAGAGGCACAATTAATACCTTTGTATATTGCAAAA
Organism: Scomber scombrus; assembly: GCF_963691925.1. NCBI lineage: Eukaryota > Metazoa > Chordata > Actinopteri > Scombriformes > Scombridae > Scomber > Scomber scombrus. Next base: position 13,763,899 of record NC_084971.1, on the reverse strand, counting down.
ATTGTTAATAAGGAGGAATAATGGGTTAGATTAAGTGCCAGGTGACCACCTCATCAAATATCTTTTGAATTGAATGTCAGCAAAATAATCACAGACAATGTTGAGATTGTCACAGTGAAGAAGGAGAAATCTTATTTCTTTCTAGTTTCCCCAGTCCAGGTGGAGCAAAATGGACATGCAAAGTGTTTCACAGTGTGAGTAAACCAATCCACCCTCGTGTGTTTGATGTATTTGCCCCATACATGCTTCAAACGAAGCAGGTTGTACAGGTTGCTGTTTGGACTTCAGTTGCACACAGAAAACGGGACAAGAATAGTTGTAAGAGGAGTGATAAAAGTAAGAGAGCTTGAGAAAGAAGTTCAAAACCTGCCTCACCTTCACTGCGATATGCCTTCACATATATGAGGCTCCCATGAAAGAGCTACAAAAAAGGTCTTAACGTTTTGAAAGATCCGACAATCGCTTTGTTAGAAGCACACTAAAGCCTTATGAGAAGAGCTGGAGAGCCACATTCACACTTACAGTTGCTTTGAAGGCCTTATCCAAGAGTATATCTTCTCCCTTCCAAATTCTGATCACCTTAAAAACAAAGCACACAACATTATTACATATTATTCTGTGACAGACTTTTCTGAAAGGTCAGATCAACATAGACATCTAGAAAGTAAATGCAGAATACAACATAGTAAGATAAATTAGTTTATTAAGAACAACATAAATCATGGGGTCCAAACCTTAGAAAGGAGTTAAAGCTGTGTGAAATATCAAGCTAACCATGAGGATAAGACTAATATTATAGCATCTAATACATGGTAGACAGACTGGTGGGAGAAAAAAAAGTAAAATAATAATCATCTCTCATACACAGTTAACTGAAAGAGAAACCTTTCAGTTTTGCTTTGTCTATAAATCATGTGCTGACATTAGTGAGAGTTCACCACCTTCTTTAACTGTATGAAAATTTAAACATCTACAACATAAGTGTTTACTTGAGGTGAGAATTGTGTAGCTTTCATTATTGCTGTATCCTGAGCAGACATCTAGCCTGTAGGACCCAGCTGATGCTGCAGCGACCAAAACAATCACCAGAACTGTAATCATAAAAATCTGAGGACTTATCTCCACCTCATCGCTACAAAAATGGCTGAAGATCTACCTTATTGTCTGTGACTGCCACATATTCATTGGTCTGCGAGTTGTAGACTGCTGGACAGGTCAGAGTCTGTCCTTGTTTCACCGTCCAGCTCCCCAGTGGCTTCTGGTCTGAAACCTGCCAGAACCACAAAAAGTGTAAGAAGAAGACCAGTAAATAACATTACTGACAGGCTCTCAATAAGAATGCGTTATCAGTTACAACACAAATAGTGTCACTTCAACTATATATGCAATGGTTAATATAAGAGTGTTTCCTAATGCTGCAGTGTTACTTCCATTAGGGTTAATTGTTGCCAAAAGCAAATCCTGCTTTTTTGAAATTTTGGCAGTGTTATCTTGTAGCTAATGTATATGCCAGACATACAAAAGCAGCAATGTGACACTTCATTTCTTCGTCAATGGCACAGTCCATATTTCTATTTGTACATTCAATATTTCGTTTCAAGTTTAGCATCCCTTTAAAAACTATAATTATTTTATTCTTTAATTTGTTTACATATTACTTTGTATTATTATTATTATCTTACTATTGATGTATTTATATTTCTCTATGTTGTGTTTGTGAGAACAAACTTCTATGTGCTTCATAATTGTTAACAAACACATTTGAGCCATGAAAATTACGGCCATCATTAGCATTAGTGTGTGCTTGTCTTGCTGTGGATGAAGCGGGTATTAGCTAACACTCGCCTGTTTTTGTATACTGGCGTGATCTTTAACAACATTTTAAGACTGTCAAAGTCGATTTTCACAGAAATGGTCTCACGGTGCTATCACAGCCAGTTAAAGTATCTGTTTACCCTGTTAGTTTATGTCACTGTTGATGAGAAGACCTGAGGATGCCAACACGAGTTGTGCAGGTCGACCTCATCAGCTGGCCCAGGTTAGGAGAGCCTCCTTAAAAACACATATACACACACTAAAGGTTACCTTGTACAGGGTCACAGATCTGGTTGAGTCGGTGACGACGACATGGTCGCTGTCTCTCTCCGCCTCGATGCCCTGAATGCCTGAATTTGACAGATTTTGAGCAGGAACAAGCCCGCACAACGTGTAGCCCTCATACAGCGCGGCCATGCTGGACGAGAAGAAGATAGAACTCGTCGGTTCTCGCGAGAATAGAGGACAGCGTAGCAGCACATTAGTGTTGTGTTCAAAGAGGGCGCTATTTGTCCATGGGCGCTACAGAAACGGGAGGGAAACGTACTCAAGACCTGTCTCGCTGAATCCCATAGCTGTGTAATATAGGACAAGTTGTGTGTTTCTTAAAACAACAGCCATGTGTCCATATGAACAGTGAAATAGGATTTCCTCGCTGTAATCACTTCTGTTCATACTAGCTCCCCCTCATTTTCAATGCAATCGATGGGAGCCAAAATCAGTCATTTGGTGCATTTAAAAGTTACAGTAAAACTTATGTGAGGCTTCAGCAGTCGGAGTTAGTCATATCGTCACATTTACAGTCTTTTTAGCATTAAATTCCCTTGTTGTGTTTCCTTGGACAGTGTTTCACTGTTGAGCTGGGGTTGAAGTAGCCCATAGTTACAAAAACATGGACTGTGGCACTAAAAAGACTAAATCTGAAAGATATCTACTTGATTTGGACAGTTAAATATTCACATTAGCTTCAGGTAAATCTTTAAATACATTTTTACACAGAGGCTGGCTGTGGACTTTGGTTTCTATCACTTACATTGTAAGTACACGAAGGGATCTTTCAAAGGCCAGTATAAACAGGAGGAATAATTATGGCAAGAAAAAAAAAACTATTTCATTTGGGCACTTTTGTTTTGAGACTGACTTGAAATTTGGGAACCTATCATTTTATTTAAGGTTGTTAACTAAATTAAGCCTGGTACAACACCATTAGATCCACACATCTGGTAATTTAAACCAACACATCCAGAAGACATCATCTCATTCTCATTTTGACATTATTTCACAGAGCATTCATCATAGTCTTGTTTATTCTACCTTTTTCCACCTTTGGTTGTAACCTTTTTTTGGATCTTATTATAAAGAGCTCACCAGTTCACAAAAATGCCTCATTACTTTGTGCTTGTAGGAAGTTATGGCCACATTTAATAAATTGGTACACTGTCACATCACATCATCACATCACATTGTCTTATATTTGGCTTCTTTTGACGTAGACGTGTCTTACTGAATCATCAACAGACAATGAAGTAGAAAACTAATATATAACCTCTCAGAGTCAAATAATCTGAAATGTGTTGGAATACAACAACAAGAAGACAGCTTGAGTTAGACCATTTCCTTTAATTTTAAAGACCAGAACACACCTCCATCAGCATCCATTTCATATTGCAGTGGTTTAATAATCATCAGAGAAGGGAAATGCTGCTGTTTTAGCACTGTTTGATTTCTGATGGAAGTGAGCCTGAACGAACGTTGTACTCAAATTGGCCGGGCTCTAGAAAAAAAACAGACACACAAAACAGAATAGTGTTTACAAAATCGTGAACCCGTAAAAAACTAACTCAACATAGTGTTTGCAGAACCAGAGCCATCTTCTGTGTGTTACAACAACACTACAACTACAAACTGGGAAAATCTGAACCAGGAGAAATGGCGAAAATATACGTAAATGCTTCAGCTTCAGCTTTGTTAAACAACCAGTTCTGCCCAATTTCAACTCACTCCCATGTCCAAGGAGGTATCAGGTTTACTTTGTCAATAGGTTTGATTAATTGTAATTTGTATGGAAATATGGATATATGCTTTAATATCCTGACATGAGAAAGTTGTAAAGGTGGGCACTGCTGCTTTACTACCTCATTTTATTGCTGTAAAGAGTCCCTGTGTGAAAACTTTAAAACCTTCATTATCTCAGCTAATATTGTGCTTATTGGTGCAAATTCCTAAATTAACTTGTGTCTAATAAAATCACCACACATAAACGTGGAGTAGCATTGGGATACTGTACACAATAAACAGAGAAGGGGAGGAATGTGGGGTATGTAGGAGGGCCTGCAAGTTTGCCTCAGGGTGAAGGCCAGTTGGAACTCTGCAGAAGACTAAAAAGCACAAAAAAGGTCCTCTAGACAGATGTTAACATAGCTTGACATACGATAAAGCAACTATTACCAATTTTATTGAAGAAAATATCAATCAGTAATGGGATGAATTTTTAAGTCATATTTTGCTTTTCTAAGAAATACACCTTACCCTCAAAGCATTCTGGGATTTTGAGTGTTCCATCGAAGCACTGGGTTGGCACTTTGAAACCACACTTCCTGGCATTGTTCATGCAGTAGACTGAGACAGTTTCTGAATGTAGGATTCTGTTAGGACGCAGGTCTTTGATCCAGAGTTTCTGTCCTTTGTATAATATCCTTCCTCTTTGTATGCCAACACTGCAAGGAGCTATAAGTCACAACAAAAAGAAAGAACATTAAAGTGAAGTTCTTGAAGTTCTTTTTTTTAAATGAAGGTGTTCCTATGCAGGAAACTGTAGGTGCTGAGCTGCATTATATTTACGAAGCAAAATTATATTGTTGTTTAGGTAGTAATACTAATATTGAAATAGAAAAAATCCAACTCCATTAGGATGATGATGATTTGTTCAACAAAGTAAAAAGTTGATATGAGTCTGTTTTCAGCACAAGGCAAATGTAAAAGCCTTACAATTACAATCTTAATATTTAAAAGCATTGCCTAATGTATTTAGGCATCTCTAATAGTAAACACAGGAATGAATGACTCTTGGAAAGTGATGGGTTTGGGTTTAGACAGGTTTGGCACAAGCAATAGTCACAGGACTGTTAACAGGAACATAAACTGAGAAACACATGAAGAAAAGTTCTCTCTTATGCTAACTTCTGCAGTGAAGCAAAACTTTCAAAAAACACCTGTCTACTACAAGCAGGTCTGAAGTCCTTCACTTTGCAAAATTGCCTGCAGTTCACAATGCAGATAACATAAGAGTTACATCGGTCTAAGTCCTACCTTTGCAGGATGGCTTTTCAGACCAACGTCCGTCATGTTGACAGACAATCTGGAGGCTTCCTTCCAGTACATAGTCTCCATTGCAGCCATATTTCACAGTTTCCATGAAGTCATAGTCTCTCTCTTCATTAATTGACATGTAGCCTCTCTCAATATTCCCAGGTGGAGGGCAGCTCACCACTATAAACGAACAATTCAACAAAAAGGGGTACTACTTGAAAAGCAAGCTAGACTTAATTTTTTCTTTCTCTTGATGCATATCCAAAGTTTATCAGTTTCATGGGGCTGCAAGATGCAGATAATTCAGCAATTTCTCTTAATGGTTAAGGCCAAATTAGATAAAGACCCTGTGGTAAATCCAGCTACTTATTTATCCATGTATCCAGTATGAAATACTAATATTCAGTCTGTCTTGTGTACAAAAAATGTGTGATTGCATTGTAACATTGTATCACATGGTTTTGAAATGATATATTTGTTAACTCAAAGTGTTTTAGTTTCCCAACTGTCAGAAATCTAAATGCTGACTCTTCACATTACTTATTATGCTCTCAGCAAGATGTATGTCTGAGAGCAGAGAAAAAATCCTTTAAGTGTCCACCAAATGTCCCCAAATATCTCTGAGTCAGCACCGCATAATTCAGTAGAATTCTCAGAAGAAATGGTGGCGAAGTTTAAAATCGAAACAGAAAGTGCATCTGTTGTTGATCATGTGATATGAATGATGTTTGATTTGATATGAGGTTTCAGAACAGGACCTTGTGGTAAGATTGTTTTCTCATTTGCTGTTTCCAGGATCAAGAATGAGCTTTGAACCTCAGCTTTACAAAAACTTTCATCAGAAGTTTCACAACAATATGATACACATATATGATTATGACATATATGAATTATTTAGATCAGTAGTATCCTGCAGTACCAGGATTACCCCAACCTCCATACCTCGACATTCAGGTGTCTCAGTCCAGGTGCCACTGGCAGTGCACTCTGCTCTTGGGTTGCCAGTGACTACATATGGAGGCAGGCACTTGTACGTCCCAGTGACGCCATAATCAGTGGTGTTCCCTCTGATCCTCTTGTCATAAATTATCATCCCAAACTTTGGGATTGGAGCAAGACCACAGGACACAGCTGCGAGAGACAAAATATGTACATTTATATATGTACTGTATGTATGTATGTATTGGAAATGTGAGAAATTTCAGTTGCACTTAAGTATATATAATTCTGCATGGCAATTTGAGGTTTACAGTGGGACAGTTAAGTGAACATTTTGTTGTGGTCCAAGAGTGTTTTCACTGGCCTTGACACAGGCACAGAGACTGAATTCCACAACTGTCTTCTCTGACCTTTTAAAAGGTTGTACCAGAGAATCTTTATACTGTATGTTTGATGCTTTTCATTATTTTCCTTGTCTGAGGAAGGATGTAGTGGATTACATACGCTTGCACTCTGGGACCACTGTGCTCCATGTTCCATCAGCTTGGCATACAGCAGTGCTGGGTCCAAACAAGGTGTACCTGTGCAGAGCAGCCACATAATTTGTCAGTTTATGCTTGGATTGCAAATAAATAGACAAATCCTGATTGAACAGCAGAACATGTGTTGCCACCCAAATATTTTGTGCTGCCACTTTTCTGATGGTTGTACTTATGTCACCCTACCAACACCTACTGTGTTGTGACAAATGGATTGGCACCAAAATCACATTTTATGGTCTTCACTAATGATGAAGATTATGATTTTGTTTTCAGAACTACGAAATCTACCAACCTTTTCCAGAAATACATTTTCATAAGGTTTACTGCATCATATAACTTATATTGCTAGTTGCAATGCCCACAGTTTACTTAACATGCCGTACTGTTGTCATGTATGCTATAGAGGACTATATACTGGATTAGAGGTTCCCTATTTGCACATCAAAAATACCACCAAGTGAGCAAATTAGCTGAGAGAGCAAACAACACAATTTGGCTTTTAAATTGCAACTCAGACACAATCAGCAGCCTGTACATCTATTTTTTAAGCATATCAGGGAGTCACATAGCTCTATCAGAAAATTATCCTTACACTACTACATGTCACACAATGAAATTCAATACAATGTTTTTGTGTTACCCCACATTACAAGTATAGTTGATGGTATTCGTATACACAGTATCTTCATAGTACATTTCTCCATTCACCAGTGGATCAGGGTAGGGACACCGCTTTGCTACAAGAGAGAATACAGTTAAGTGCAAGTGTGCATGTTTTTGCTGTTCAGTTCAATTCAGTTCAGTTTTCCACATATACTGTAGTGGAGTACAACTTTTGAAATCATACTGCATGCAGACTGTGATCCAGCTGTGCAGACTATTTGCACCCAAAAAGTAATTTGTTATTTGTAATTTATTCTTTAGTCATGAATCTGCAGCTGAAATGAGAAACCTCCACAATATGTGTAAAAATTGCAGTATGTGCTTATCTACATTTTTATAATACAAATATTGTGAATCTGGACTTGCTTCATAAAACAAAATACTTAAAAGCTGGTTAACTAGAATGAAAAATATGAAAATAGGAATACCACTGCAACTAAACAGTATCACATATGTAATAATCAATTGAATGTGATTGTTATAATTAAAATGAAGTTACTGTACAAGTATGTTACTAATAAACCTAAAGTTTACTTGAAAAATCTGTTTTGTAGAAACACTTGAGAAATAACTCTAGTATGTACTGTACATTTGAAGTACAAGATCATCTGTCACAAGACCTTAATTCTCACTAAAGTAATGTGAACTCACGCATGCATATGAGTTTGGTTTTTGTCCATTTTCCGCTGGCACCACAAACAATCCTTCGAGGGCCCAACACTGGAGTGTGTCCCAGTGTACAGGACAGCGCTAACTCCACACCAGGGCTAAAGAATCTCTGGAGCCCATCCACTTCAATGTTAGGACCCAGCTCAGGCCTATAACACACTGCAAGAACAAATGGATTTGATGAGAATTAAGTATAAACTCTCAATTGTTTTGAAAACATTATTCATTCAAATTCAAATCAGTGTTTAATTATATATTCTACTTGCTCTAACTGTTTTGTTGTTATATAATTATGCTGTTTCTTAAAAGAAACTTCTGAAATCAAAGGAACATTAACCAAATATTTAACATGCAACTAACAATATTTGCTGACAGAGTGTAACCACAGCTGTATTTTAAGAGGGAATTTGGTCCACTCTTCCTAAAACACCTTAAATTCTATTGCATGTTTCTATCAGCCTTTTAAACAGGAAACTGAAAGTATTTTTATTCCTACCAGTTTTAGTATTCCAATAAAAAAAACTGTTGTCTCAACTTCAAGTCAGAAAAATATATGGTTAAAAGCAATTTCAAACAACCTACTGAAATGAAATAACTGCCTTGTATACCTGTACTCCAAATCTAAACATGATCATTACTACTTCAACAAGATGTCTGTAGAATCTGTGACGTAACATATAAAGATTAGCTAAAGCTAAAGCCATAAAAACAATGTATAATAAATGTGTATGATTGCAGTTCAGACTAGATGTCAAATAAATGTCAATAATAATAGCAAATACCATTGTCTTGTTCTGATGTTACGGTGGTGAAAAATACCAATGGACAGAGCAGCAGCAAAGTCACAATGACTTCCATCCTTTGTAGAAATGAACAGATGTTCCTCGGTTCTTTCCTGTGCTCTCTGCTGGTGAATCTCTGTCCCCCTTTCACAGGTCGTGTTTCTCTAAAAGCAAACAGATAAGAGAGGCATGAAGTAACTCCTAGCTGCTGATTCTTGTTTTGATTTTTTGGCTTTTTTTTGCCCTCTGTTTTACTGCAACCCATGTGACTTTTTACTGGAAGTAAAGTTTCAGCAGTGGACTTTCCCTTGTTGTTGCAATATTAGGAAAGAGCAGTCTCATCTCATTTAGACTCTTGCTCAACCCTCCTGTTGATGAACACAACATGAAGAGTACGGTTTAGAACCTGCTCTATGTGTAAAGTGCCTTGGATAACTTTGTTGTGATTTGGCGCTATACAAATAAAGATTGACTGATTGATTGATTGATTGAACATTACATCCATTGTTATGGGTCAAACTGACTTGATTAAATACACACAAACAAACAAGTAATAGTTTGTAATAGTAATAAAAGTTCAAATATGTCAAATTTTATTATGGCTTTTCAGGTAATTTACAAAGAAGAAATATAATATACCCTTTACACTGTATTTAACAAAACCATTTTGTTTTGATCATTCTTCCATTAAATTAATGCAGAGATTGTCACTTTCTCTGAATGCTCTTTTATTTTCTTATATTTTGTGAGTGCCCTCACCTTTTCATTTGCTTCTTTAATATGCATTTATTGGACTGTACACATGGTGCTGGTTTTACTGTCTTGTTGAGGAGGGAAATATATACAGATATAAAAAAAGCAGCTGATGTATCACAATGATGCTTCATTATTGTGTGGGTTATTTTCAACCCCTGCTTTCACAACACCTGTAGCAGCCCATACAACAGTGTCCAGTGGCCAGTTTTAGCCAAGCTAGCGGCCTGACTTCATAGATGGCAATGTCAGTCGGTTGGTCATTCTGTCCACAACTTTAGTTCAGACGGACGTATCTCAAAAACTATGGGAAGAATTGCCATGCAATTTTGTACTGAAATTCACTGTTCCCGGAGGGTGAAGCCCACTGCCTTTGGCAAATCTTTAGCGCCACCCATAGGTTGACAATTTTGACTTTATTGAAATGCCTTGACAGCTGTTAGGTAGATGTCTACAAAATTTTGTTCAGACATTCGTGTTCCACCTTAGGTTGAACTGTGAACTCCTTACTTTTCATCTAGAGCAAACCACCAGGTCAAAGTTTCAATTAATACTTTCATTTATGATACAATACCTGCAAAACTAATGACATTACCATCAGTCTCAGCTCTACTTTGTGCTTAGAGCTAATTAGAATGCTAATATGCTAAATTACGATGGTGAACATGGCTCTGTTTTAAAAATAAGCTTGACCCTTCTAATTCGTGGTGGCATTTCTTCTATGTCCATGTGCATTGCAAACACTGGTTATGATTTAAATGCCCCACTACAAATTCAAAGAGCCTGAGCCTGTTGTATGTCCTGCTTTAGTCTACAACTGCTCTCATCAGACACCAATATTTATTTAACAGTGATGTCCTGTTTGCTCCCCTTATGTTTCCCCGATAGACAACGCAGTATATTGTATTGTTGTCCTTTTTGCACTTGTGTTTTACTTTGTCAGTGTTCTGACACCAGATAAACAATTCATCAAACATAATTCCAAAACAAAAAACAAAAAAACAAACTTGGGTTTTTACAACTTGGGTTTTTACAACTGACAAGTTTGTCAGTTCCTCCACCTTTTTTAATATAGGTAGAGCTGGAGCTGCAGGCTGGTGAGGATGGATACGAAAGACCAGTCGCATACTATTCCAAGAAACTAACATCTGGCTTTAGCAGGAAGCATTTTGAGGTTTATGTTGCAAGAGGTGACCAGATAGTGCTTTACTAAGAACACAATGTGCCAATGTGTCACCTGGTGTCGCAGCCAGGTCAAGGTCAAGCCAGATAGGAATTCCTAGCACCTCTATGGGTTGTTTACACCACAATATCAAATGAGGGCTTTTAAAGTTGTGAATATGTATTATTAACGTGCAAACAACGTAGCCCAGTTTCACTTTTTAGAATACATTTTTAGTCACACATAGTTGAGATCTTCAGTTTTTATTATCTTGGTACAGGTGTGTGTGTATTTGCAGATTGAAAATTATACAGGTTCACAGGTTCTTCAGGTCACTGACTCCTTCAGGTACCACACCTCCATTTTACAGCTAGTATTATTCTATTATTAGCTGACAGTGACAGGCAAAATGAAAGATGAAGTGCCAAAGGTGGCTTGTAGCATATTTTTTACAGATTTATTATTGATGAATCATGTCAGTCTACATGGTGTTTCAGGTCCTTCTGTGTAAAATTATGCAGATCTTGCAGGACTTGTAGGGCTTGCAGGGGGTGAAGCGGTGCACATTGCTATTTCTGATGGAAGAGTTTTAGGTTTTAAGGTGTACACCACCTTGCCGGGTTCTAAAAGAGAGCAAAAAACAGCAATAAAATGTATCCAACTGCATTATTACTATTAGACAGACCTATTATGTAGCATTTACAAGAAAAAGGTTACACCATCAGTTATGACATGTAGATATGAATGGTATATTAATCTCACAGCCTTTGTTGACTTGTCTTTGCTGTCATCCCTATATTGACTTAGTCAATAGAGTTTATTCACTGCAGTATGTCCTTGTTGTCATGTCTCATTGATTTTTTTTCTCAGCACTAGAAACAATTTTAGGTACATTGCATATTTATAAGGGTTTATGATTTATAACTTTATTTATTGAGTCAAAGTGTATAACATTGTTCTGCAAACAGATTTTCTCTGCTAAAATTCTCAAGTATATTTATATATTTTGAAAGTCCTCAGTCCTGCACATAATTTTGTCCTCTTTGCACACAATCTTGGAATTGACAGGTCCTCGACTTAAAATGTGGTAAATACAGTGCTGGTTGTTATTGATTAATCATTGGATAATTGAAGTGAACTCACCCTCAAAGCACTCTGGGAGGGGCAGGATTCCATCATTACAGGTGCTGGCCACAGGGTAGCCACACCTGTCAGCTTTGTTCAGACAATAGAAGGCTACATGCTCTCCATGGAGGACTCTGTTGGGCTTAAGATCTGCAATCCAAAGTTTCCTGGCATTGTAGAAGATACGGCCTCTTTTGATACCGACTGTGCAGGGAGCTGGGGGGGGGGGGGGGGGGGGGGGGATGAAGCAGTCACAGCATGTTTTGACCAGACATTGCAAATCCAGTTCTTGGGTTGTAAAAATTACTATTGGTTTGGAGCAAAGTTGAATCTCCACTGCCAAGATTGTATAAAGGGAATGCTGGAGATTAAGAGGAGTTTTTTCTTTCTCTTTACCAACATAATACTGTTTAGAGCCAAGGGGTTAACAAAAACAATCTGACCATATCATTGTTGATTATCTGAACCCAAAAAGTTTTCCAATAATGAAACCTAAATACAGAAATTTAGGATCAGGTTGGTTTTTAATATGAGATTTTCTCATGACTCACCTCTGCAGACTGGTTGGGATGACCAGTTCCCTGTATTTTTGCACTGTATCTCAGCCTCTCCATCCAGTACATAGTGCTCATTGCAGGCGTACTTAACCTTTTCCTTGTAGCCATGTGGTCTCATTACAGCAAAAGTGATGAAGCCATTAGGTATTCTTGCTGGGATGGGGCAGCTCACCTCTGGAATGAGGTCAAACAAGTATAATTCACTTGCTATGATTGTGCAGTTTTTGAGAAAGGAAAAGACTGGAAGACTGGTTAAACTGATTAGATGATTAAAGAATATAGAGAACACTCCATACCTTGACACACTGGAGGTTCAGGGACACTTCCATCAGCCTTGCAGGATCCTCTCTCATAACTTGGTGCCTTGGGTGAGTTACACTCATATGTCCAACCCTGCCCAAATATGGTGTTGGTTCCAGTAACCTGTCTATCATGGACAATTTTACCATCTCTTGGTGGCCTGGGTATGGGACAATTCACAGCTGTGAGAAAAATAATTGGAGTTATATTGACATCAGCGCTATCATCAAAGGCCAGGATGGCAGTTTCCTAATTAAATGGAAAATTTGGTTACTTTCAAGTTCATTATGTGCCACGAGTGTTGTGCTCTCTACTGATGAAGTCTGTTACCATTTTAACTACTTATATTTTCCTCCAGTACCTTTGCAGAGTGGTGGTTGATTGCTCCAGGTGCCATCATGTAAACACCTGCTTTCATTTGCTCCTTGCATGACATACCTGAAAAACAGAACGTCACATCAGTCTGAAATACACTTTACAAATGTATGATTGATTTGTGGAATTGATTTGTGGTTAGTAATATTACCATATTTTACACAATTCAAACACATGCTGACAGGTGATAGCTAAAATCAGGGACAGCGGTGCCCTTTTTTTCAGTTAGAGCAACAGCCCCTCAAAATACCCGTGCACGTCCCTGCCAAATAACATACATTTGTAGTGTTCTGTTTGGAATTGAAAAATGACATTGACTGCTATTCACTCTTACCCATCATCACATGTAAAGTTAAGCACACTCTTGAATGGAGCTTCTGTCCTTCCCTTTGCTAATGGTTGTAGAGGTTTGGGGATCGGGCACATCTTTGCTGTGGAATAGATGTAGCATTACTGGCAACATTCAATGTATATCCACTGTAGGTGAGAGAACACTAAGTAATCACATGCTGAGAGGATTATCAGCGGGACAATAGAATATAACCATTACTGATTGTGTTTCTGTAATCAAGCTAGGAAAGAATGGATTTGATAAAAACAATAAACACCTTCTTTTAATGCAATGACAGTATGGGCTACTGAAAACTGATATACAGTATCTGCATTTGTTAAAACAAGTTGTATTTGTGCTTGTATACTTAAATGGATGAATTATTATGAATATTATTCTTATATATTAATGAATGCCAAATTTGGTTATTGTCATGGTGAAAGAGCCTCATCATGTGGTGAAGTAGAGGAAGCTGGGCATCATGAGGTAAAAAAACCTTAACTAAAAAAAACCTTGTCTCTGGACAATAACATTATACTGTATGAACTTTTCAAATAGGTCAGTGACACAATCCATAAAAGCTAACTTTTGGTCTCACTTTGCTAACATTTCATACTATGGGGTGGTTTTGACAACTCATAAATTATTGGTTATTGTATTGCTTCATCTTGGCATCACTCTGAAAGTAAAGGTATTAAAGCCACATATATCATTTAAATAAACAGTAAAGTCTAAACTCACGGGAACATGTCAGATCTGACTGCGTCCACGCTCCTGTGGCAGTGCAAGTCATCCTTCGAGGAGTTGCTGTTGAAGGCAAGTACCCCTGCTCACATGTGAGGCCCACCTCTTCTCCAACCTCATACACACGTTTAAGTGCCAACTCATCAATTCCATCAGTCACAGAAGGCCGGCCACATACTAGTTAAAGACCAAAAATATAATTTGACAATGTAAAAGGGGCACCATTTACTTCTATTTACTTACGTTGGTGTATAAGAATCAACAAGCAAACAGATGAAGGACAATAATTGGCATCAAGTAAAACAGGAATACTAAACACAGTAAATTAATTTCATGCTCAAATACAAATGAAGTGATCATCCTGCTTCAGTTTTACCTTTCTTGGATGTGACAGTTGTATATAAAGCTACTTGGCTGAGGAGCAGCAAAACCAGAGTCGGAGCCATCTTCTTGGGAGTGAAGTGTCCTGCATCAGGGCGGGGAAGGGGGCAACATAAGGGCTACTGGGTAACAGGCCCCTGATAGTCTGCTCCAATCAGATGCCAGAGTAAGCTTCTATTGATTTAGTACAAAGGTCATAAGTGCTGCATATTTACCTAGAGTTGGTCGATAAACCTTGATTTGGTACAACAGTCCAGCAGATACACAGTTTGATATGAACACATAAATAATAAGATGAGAGACCCAAGGACACACATGTGCATGCACATACAGATCAGATCTTGTCTTTGATAAACAGCACTGCTCTTCTTGTGTTTAATGAAGCAGAGTGCTGACACATAATGATGCATCACACGGGGTTGCTAACAGTTCTCTGCTATTGATTGATTCAACACTGATTAAATAAAATGTGGTTGTTTGATTTGGTTATGAAAATTGAGGAGACATGAGTTGTATCAACATACAAGAGCAGATTGCTGAGTTTGGAGAAGAAAAAGAAACTCTGTGACCTGCAGAGCCATAATCACTAAAATTATGCAATACCTAACCAGGCCACACAATTTGTTGATTACTGTGTGTCCTTCATGGGTGGCTTCAACTAAGCAGATAGGCTACATTATTTGAATGAAATATACATCATGTCACTGACTGCCGCTCAGACACTCATTCTTTTTATTTGACTATTTAAATGATGGATGTTTTTAATGGTCTTGAGCTTGATATCATTTAATTTCAGGGAAAAGCAGATGTGGTTAATCTAACCTAATTTCATTTGCAAATATTTGTCTTTTCACACAAGAATGATTCAGACCGATTGGCTGCTCTACTGGGCAGTGAACTTACGGGAACTGGTAATAGTTTGAGAAACAGCAAGCAAGTAAATAAATGTGAACAAATGTCTCCAATGTTACACGGCCAAAGCAAACACCCGCAGTAGTACATGTAAGCAAGGAACATAATTGATCCAGTGGGATATGAATCTGCTTGTGTTGAAAAGATTACAGTTTTGAAAAATGAATACACAGCAGTGCCAATGGACATTTCTTGGATGGTAAGTACACTTTTTAATCTCACTAAGAGCATCATAAAGTCAGCAAAAGCAAATCAACATCATGTGTGGTGTTATTGTAGCCAGGAAATCAGCACCTTTGGCACCTATGCATCTTATTAAGTAGATGCAGTATCTTGCCATCTGTTTGAAATATCCCTTTAAGTTATGTTGGATTTACAGCGTTGACACAATACTGGAACTTGACTGATAATATTTTGGGTCAAGGGGAGAATTAGCAGAAATGTAAAAGAACAGCTCATATTCACTCATAGCATACAAATAGGTGAGACTGCTTATTCAAACAGACTGCATAAGAAAATTAAGAAATACATATCCCATGTTTTCTCTTTATAAAGAAAAAATATGTCACTTGCAGTAAAGATGAACATGTGCAATGCTCTATTTTTCCACAAGATGACATCCCAAACTCAAATTCCTCCACCGGGACTAGGGGCCTCCTCCCTCCACAGTGGGTCCTGTTGCTTGACATCAGCCAGAGTGAGAAGGAGGAAATGAAGCGGAGAAGAGTCAAGTTAAACAAAGATACACAGACCAGGACCAGGAAGTTTGTCTCCAAAATAATATTGGCAAAAGAGCCTTTTGGATAATCTTACCAGCCAAAAAAGGGACATTTTTTAAATAAAAGACACACATTGGGGTTGACTTTTTTTAACCGGGTTCTCCACAGGTTTGAGACTGTGACAATATGCTGTAAAATATAATAATTTGTTCAATGAAAAGTTTAATTGTACATCCATGGCAGACTTCTGACATGATATTCTTCTTTTTCTAATTGATATTTTAAAAGCAGACACAACAGCAACAGTTATAAACCACAACAGCTGCAGTTTTGCTTCTGATCTGAAGGTTTTCAAACAGCTGTAGCAGGAGCTGAACAATTCTGGGTAGGGAATATATTCTAAAACCGTGGTTCTCAACTTTTTTGGTGTCAAGGACCCCAAATTGAAACACATGAGGCCGCAGACCTGTGTTTAATAGTCTCAGAGGTCTCTATCTGATAAGATTTAAGTATTCCATAGCTGTAGATTGGCAGATTGACAGTGAATAGTGTGAAACCTATAAAATGAGTCATTCTTATACATCCTCTGATTGGGCTAACTCTTAGTCAATGAAATAATAATGAAATTAAAATACTTTGGGGAACCCCTCGAACACCCTCAAGGATTTTGGAGGGCCTTGGACCATAGGTTGACAACCACTGGTCTAGAATATTTTGTGTGCAACAGGAGAAGACTGAAGGTATTTAAAAAATATATATTTTAGATAATGTAAAAGGTCAGTGGGTGTTGCTTCCATGCACTGTTTGACGACAGGGGCATTGTGAACCCCTTCGTGACTGAGATTAAAGGCTCTACAGATGCAGGACTACATACATGAGACCAGGGTTGTTTTTATTGGAGTTTGAAGATATTAAAACAGTATATTCTCAGTGGCCAGTTTATTAGGTACACCTCACTAGAACTAATGCAGTCTACTACAACAGCCCTGCAATAAATCCTACCACCATGACAGTTATTTAATGTTTTATGAAACTTTTAGAAAAGTGTTGATTTAATTGTATAGTCACTTTGGAGACTATAATTTGTGGTGCTGTTTGAATGTACTGTGTTATACTTAGAGATGTTTGTTATCTTTAGTCTAACCTCATTTATATAAATGGTGTGGACACTCAAACACAGCTTTGCAAAAATTCTGAACCTAATAACCTTCATAAATGTAGGATTTATGGCAGGACTGTTGTATAAGACCGCTTTAGTTTTAAGTAGGTGTTACTATAATAAACTGTCACCTCAGTGTAGTTTAGAGCTAAAAGTTGCACTTAGTATTGCACATGTAGATTTATATAATAACAGCAGTGTGGTATAACCTGTCGACCGGTTAAATGCTCCTTGTGCAGACTGCACAGGGCACAAACTGTAGACTAATTCATGCATGAACATATTAACAGTATTTTGACTGACATAATTTTTTAAGAGGAAAACTGATTCTTATACACCTTTCAATAAAAGATTTTATGTCCTTATGTGTGCTCTAAAATGCACATGACATGCCATTTTCCATTAGACAATGAATTGCAACTCATGATAGGCTAATTCTAAAATGCAAATTACAATGAGAGACAGTTATTGCAGTGCCCCATGACTATGTAGTGATGTTACTGTTGTAAAGCCTGAAGGCTGCAGGTACACAGGACCTCCTGAGCCGCTCTTTCTTATAGCACACCTGAAGGAAATTTTCTCTGTGTTCATCAAAAACCTGAGTTTAAAGTGTAAATCTAGAGGCAGGGTTTGTGATATCATAAATAGTTTCGAACCAATCATGGTCCAATTTTCAACTTTCACAAGTTGATGTGGAAATCTGAAGCAGTGCTCATACACTGAGAATGTACTTACAGTAAAGGACGAGACATCTTGATTGCAGCAGTTAAACTTTTGAACTAATGAACTATATGCATAGACCTATTTATAAAATCTGGATTTTTCACTAAGGGAGAAAGAGCAGATGCCAATTTAAGGATTCTAAGATAATTGTTTTTTTGTGGAAAAACCCACATCATTCAAAAACTATTATTCAAGGTATTTTATCTTTTCTTTTTCAAAATCTTAAAACGTGCGAGATCTTTAAACTCAGGTTTTCAGTGAGCACAGAGAAACCTTTTATTTTCAGCAGGTGAATATAAAACAGACGGAAAGAGGGCTTATATGAAAGGGAAAAGCCTTCTACTTCGAAGATAAGCACCGGATGTAGTATTTGGTCACTGAGGCTGGCTTGCCGGCGTGCAGAGCTGACAGTGGAGCAGCCCAGTGGTATCGACAGGCAGGGGAAGCCCTCAGACAGTAAGTACAGTGTCTCCGCACTGAGCGCTGCGCGTCTGAAGGGACTGACAAACACTTCGACCCAGACAGAGAAAAGCTGCAACGTTTGATTTTCCAGGGAGGACATGGCTGATCAGAGTTTAAACGAGTCGTCCTCCGAGGACGTATTTAACAGGTTCGCTCGTAAAGGTGCTTTGAGGCAAAAAAACGTCCACGAGATCAAGGACCACAAATTCATAGCCAGGTTCTTCAAGCAGCCGACTTTCTGCAGCCACTGCACCGACTTCATCTGGTAAGTGTGCCCGCCGTCTCCCACCTCCACCTCCACCTCCTCTGACATGCCTGCTGCCTGCTGCCTGTTGCATGCTGGATAAACTTCAGCCGACTCTGCTCGATGATGTAGCACGAGTTCAGGTTACAACTTTCCCTTCTAAATCCTACAATCTGTGTACTTCTGGAAAAGTTTTAGCTTCTGTAGTAATCTGACTGAAGGGTCAAAAAGTCTTCGGTATTACTCAATTTGATTGTACTCCAGGGATCCAATTTTGTGGAGATTTCGCCCAAGCAGTCCCATATGGGAGGATTTCTGCTGTTTATGTTAGTTTGGCATTGAATAGCCTATGTCTTCCTTGTAGGTGGGAAAACAATAGAGGAGAGGAGTGAGTGACACTTTTAGGGTGTTGATTTTATATGCATTCTCTTCTCTACTTTGAAAATTCCTTAGTGAGTGAAAGTGAAATGTGGGACTTTGTGGCCCCTGAGAGCACCAGGCCTCTCTTAGAGAACATCTAAAGCAATGCACAAACAGAAATAAGCAGATTTCTACCACAGTGGCACTTCTATCAGTCCTGACAGGTGACTAAACAACAACTGTTCCTGCAGTTTTTCTTGTTCTTTATCCTGATGAACATATTGCTGCTGTACAGTTCTTAAGCTTGGAACTTGTTGCAGGCTTTCGATGAGTAATAGGTTCCCCTTCCTGGCACGTAGTAGAGCTATTAAAACTTCCCACCTACAGTAAAGCTACTGGGGAGAACAATTGAAGTATTTATTGCTTATTTAATGTCTATACACTATGTTGTTTTGTTTTGTTTTGAGGGAGTTTACTGGCACTGTGAGAGCATATGGAAAAGCTCTTAACCTACGCTATAGATGTTGCCTTTATACTGCTTTTTTTCCATAAGTGGCTCATGGGAAGAAAATATACACTATATGGAAAGTGTGACATTGATTGTAAGAGTGTGTTTAGATCTCTTTCTGCTCTTTTTTTCCTTCTCTTCCTGTCTGTAATGTAATGATCAGAGGTTGGTATTTCAAGGTGCAAAAGTCATTGAATATGTTTAAAGTAACCTTTCAGACTTCAGTTTAATCTCTAGTTTAGCTTTTGGAGATTAAATGTTTTGTTATTTTGTTGTTTTGTTGTTTTTTTCCTAGTGAGATATCAATTGAACTAAACTTAACTGTATATTAACTATGAGAGTAGTAAACTTGCAGACAGTTTGGTAGAGTTGCACCCATGTTTACAGTCCTTTACTGCAGTAAGTGGGTGGGTGATCTCCGGCCCTTTATTGCCAGCAGCTCATATCCTTGACAGTTTTATAGCATGACCAGTTCCCTACCAATCACCACTCTTTAGCAATGCTCAAAGGCCTTGTTCAGACTGCCAGCCCACATCAACTTTTTTGACATATCTAGATTGATTTGAGAAAGTCTGGACAGCAAAAAAAACATTTTTTCCAGATTGGACCCAAGCCACATTTGGAGGTAGTTTGAAATGCAATTCAAATAGGATTTCTACAGATGACCAGATTTTCAGGGTCTCTTGTGTCACTCACAATGCAACACACAGCAACCATGTCAAACCAGAGTGACGGGAGTGCGTCACAGTGGCTCAGCAGAAGAATGAGTGCAGCATAGAACATCGCATTGTACGCCAGCCTCTTCCATTACTGAGTTTGTCTGTGTGGATCGCCATTTCTCTTGCTTCCGTGTTGGAAAGCCACGTCACCAAAGTACATAGTTACCGACGCCTGTGTCTTCACTACAGCAGCCCATGCAGATAGGTTGATGATGCCCAGACACACAAATCCAATCTGACCACTTGCAAATAACAGTGCGGACAATCTGTCTTAAAGATCTGATTTGAGAAACAAATGTGATTTGCCTGCAGTCTGAACAAAGCCTTAAACACAAGCTTGACGTGGTCTGAAAGTTAAAGGCAACAGCCTGTTGCTCTGGAATATAAATGAAAGAAGAAGGCCCCTTAATTGATTAAACGATTGTATTTATTTATTTTTTGTTTAATTTTCAGCATTTATCTCACTGTTTTTGTTGAGATCTTTTAGAGTTGCTGCAGTGAAAAATGCAGTAAACCTTTGTGACATAATTCCAAAACCAGATGTTCAACTGCTTCCCACAAAATTTTGGACAGCAGACATTTGCTCCCAGTCAGATACATAAGTCAGGTTGGCTACTGACGTTGTTCGACAAATTTCAATGGCTCACAGCTGTTTTACCGGTTCATCCCAAAAGTGTTGGACAGGGTTGAAGTTGGGACTCTGTGAAGACCAGTCAAGTTCCTCCAAACCAACAAAAAAACATTTCTTTACTTGACCTCACTTTGTGTACGGGGACACACATGTTTAAACAGGAAAGGGCCTTCCCCAGACTGTTGCCACAAAGTTGTAAGCACACTGTTGAGAGCCTGACAATGCTCTTGTTCAGTGGTGGTCTACATTATGCAACACCCTGTCTATTGAATGAATGAGTGTTTGCATGAATCAATGGATTTATTGTGTGTGTACATGTGTGTGTGAGAGAGAGACATAAAGTATCAACAACCATCTAATTCAGCTTTATTTGTTTTCACAGGGGATTCGGAAAACAAGGATTCCAGTGCCAAGGTAAAACCAAACTCATTAACATTTTATGAGACCTGTGTGTTTTGGTGTGTGACATATACTGGTTGTAAATGCTGTAGTTTCTGCTTTAATGCTTTATTGTAGTATTTATCACATGAACATGCCACATTTAGCGTTGATCATTATTTTTGCCTTTCCTGTTCGCTGCTCTTCTGCTTTATTTTTTTTGTACAGCTGACACAAGGGAAGGATGTTTTATAGCCAGATAACTGATTTTTCTGTGAGCATATCTCTGCCTATTTATATTGACTGCAGTGTTATGAAGATAATCATGGATAAATATGGCAGACAGCATAGCAAATTCATGAATAATCTGACCACTGCAGGACATATTTAACACATCCAAATGATCAAAACCTTCATTTTCTTGTATCAACACATGATCCGTTTGCTATTTTGCACATTTTGCAAGCATGGAAATATTTGCTCACCCACAGTGAGGGTAATGTTACTGTGGCCAGAGCAAATCATATGGCTAGAAAGAAATCATCCTTGAATAACATGAATAACATTATTTTATTGTACAGCATAAGAGACAGAAAAGGACAAAGAAAGCACTTAGAGAAGGTAGATTTTTGCTGTTTGTTTCTGGAATCTGTAATCATGAATGAACACTCTTGATATCTGTGACGCTGCAAGCACTTCCTTTGAGCTTGTTGCATAGCACTTAATTAGATTTAAAATGTAAATGATCACAGTAATATTTGAAGCTTAACATGGCATTAATAAAGCGACTTCTCACAAGTGAAGCTTTCATTTAGGAAAAGCAAGCCTGTTGGTGGAGAGTGGATCGGCAAAAAGGGACTAATAGAAGCGTTCTGGCTATTAACTGTGACAGGAGAGACTAGTTTAGAGAAGAAGTGACACAGGAAGTGAAATAGAGGAGGAGAGGGAGGGATAGAGAAGAGGTATGAAGTCGCTGCTCACGTCAGCCCCCAAATCACTAACACCACTGAAGGTGGATTTCCTATTCACCTGCCAATTTAAGCTTCAGTATGCATCAACTCTCTGAATTCTTCGTCTAATGTGGAAAGCTTTGGGCTTGCCAAGGTCTGACTCTGGCTGCCAATGGCCAGGTAACAGTGCAGAACGCAGATATAGATTCTTACGTGTCGTTGTAGCACTGGTAGTTGATCAAAAGCCAGTCTTCAGTGTCGCCTTCATTGATATCTGTTTTTTGTTCCTCTAAATAATAATTGAAATCAATGGTTGAACGTAATCCTAATTAGTTAAAAACTTAACTAAATTGACACAGAAAACACACAATGATATAATACACAGAAAATATAACGTGCATAGAACATTGTAATTTAAAAGTGCATTGCAGGCTTTTCTCATTATGTGCGCAGAGCAAGAGGCAAGTTTCTGATTTACATTCTAGAGACACTGAATTAAAATCAGTACTCACACATTACTTTAAAAATTTCCATCACAGGCATTTGCATTTTTACAAAGTGTAATTTCTGCTGCAATTTCTGAAAATGATAGTTGCATTGTTATTGTTAATTTGTTGTTTGTGTCCAGTGGTGGAAAGTACATTGCTAAGGACATATACTCAAGTACTGTTCTTACATACAATTTTGAGATACATTTACTTTACTTGAGTATTTCCATTTGATGCTACTTTAAACTTCCACTCCACTACATTTCAGAGGCAAATATTGTAATTTCTACTCCGCTACATTTATTTGACAGCTTTGATGTCTATGAGTTGTTAACAGCTCCACCAAATAGTGAGTTTTCCTTGAAACATATCACACGGTTTCATTTCAATTCATGTTCAAATGATAGTTGCTAATAAGTAGGATTTTACTTGTGATGGAGTATTTTGACACTTCTGTGTTGGTGCTTTCACCTAAATAAAGGATCTGAGTACTTCAGTCACTGTTTATGTCATCTGAGGCTGGTGTGCTAAAAGCGTGGAAGGTGTCCCCACAGTAAAATCTAGATGTCGTGAATGACCTGGTGAGAGACGCTCTCGGTGGATTTCTTTTCCTGGAACTGTTGAGTAGAACAAAACGCAGTGTCTCTCTGTTGGAGACTTAAAGATAAACACACTACCACTGCAAGGCGTTTGATCTCAATGATTCAGAGCTTTACTCTTGAGAGTGTCAGAGACAGTGAGGCATACTGAGGTCTTAACTGAATCACTAGACATCATACTAATAAATTCAGATACTTCATAGTGTTTGATGTGTCTGTAAAGGTTTGTATCTGGGAAATGTTCACCTATAGGAGCATTTATACATGTTCCCATGTCTACATGTTCCAATTGAGTATGACTGCCAACAATTACCCAACACCCACTCTTCTCTGTGATCTCTTCTCACAGAGGTGAGATGCAGCCTGCTCTCAGCCTTCTAGTATTTGCTTGTACTTGGATGAAATTGTGCTCAGTAGTGAGTCAGTCCAAGGTGTTGGAGCGTTGACAGCCTAACGTGTTTTTGCAAAACCTGACATTATCGTCAGCACGTCCTCCAACCCCCTCCTCTGCTTTCATGGCAAGTTGTAATTTTTCATCCTGGCTCATTGTTACCATCTCAGCTTTTCATACGGGAGATAAAGCGAATGATTAGAAGGACGTCAGAGACAGCAGTAGGGCATAAGAGAGGTCTCAGACACAAATGGTTCTCTGGAACGTTTCTCTGTCGTCGCAGTGGAGACGTAATGTGCTTCAAGTTGTATGCTCAGACAGAAGGGGATTGAAAAACTGACCACTTCCTCTATCATAAATCCCTGCCTGGATGTGTTAAATAAATAATGTCTGTCATATCAAGATGAATGCGATTGGTTACGCTGTAGCTATTCAAAGTGAGAAAGGTCCCCACTTTGTGCTTTCTGTTCAGCCGTCAATTATTAAACTTGAGCTCTTATAAAATCAGGGTCAAGTCCTCCAGGAGAGACAGCTAGCCTCTCAGTCACTACTCAAAAATGACAAAGTGATAAACTGGAGAGTGGCATTTCTGTAACAAGAGTGACATTTAATTTTCTGCTCTGCAAGTATCCCTTTTCTAAGAATAGGGTGGACTCCACAGTATTACATCACAAGTGTAGCTATGGTGTTCAATTTAGAAAATTTTAATTCAGAACTGACAATCATGTCAAAGCTCAATAAATGTAAATGCTGGCTGGTTTTTGAACATATTTTGGGATTCAATATATAAACAAAGTACGTTACAGTATTGTCAGCTGTTGTAAGACTTTTAATAATCAGTGTCTCTGAACTAAACAGCACTGCATTTATAATCTCAAGCTGATGAATTATTGATTCATCTGCAACTCTTTTGGTAAATGATCATTTTAGGTATTCTTAATTAAAAAGGCTACATTTCATAGGTTTATCTTCTCAGATATAAATATTTTCTAGCTTCCTTTGTCATCTGTAAGAGTAAAACCTGTCTTAAAGCTTTGAACTTGTCTTTGGACAACAACCAGCAATCTGTCAACCACAACTTTTACTGTATTCAAACATTAATCATTCAGTCCAATAATGGAAATAACTTAGTAGCAGCCTTGATAATGTTACTGTATGCTAGAGAATAGAGATATTAATGCTCTGTACTGTATAATGTGAGCATTGTCCATTAAGCAACATATTAAAATATTTAGTTTATTGTGTTTAACATTACCGTTAGTTGGCTCAGGTGAAAACCCCCCAAAACAAATCACTCTCAATATGACACTTGCAATGAAATGCTAGAATAAAGTTAATGTTGTGGAAACAAACGAGCCTGTCAGTAACTATCTTTGTAGATGGTATCTGCATTGTGAGCGATGTGTCTGTCCACTCCTGGCTGCTTTTCCTGTGGAGTCTTATTTCAAGGCTTTGGCCTGCTGCCATTGTAGAGCAGGGAATCTCAAATCACCATTTAGTTGACATTGTAATACAGCCAGGCAATTTGTACCTGTGTCACTCAGCAGATTTACCTTCCCGACCTTGTTAAGATCACATTGTGTTTGGAAAATTTGGAGGCCTGGGTTGAGGCTTAAGGTTTCTCATTTGTTTTTCATCTCTTGATGTTCTGATTCAAGGATTAGGCCTGTAATTTAGTTTTCTGACCTTTTCATTCAGCTAAACATATTCACAGCGAGCAACAGTCTTGTGTCAGCCAGTGAGCAGTCCTCCTCAAGTGTTCGGGGTCAAGAGTCTCCTTCAAAGGCACCTGTGTAGACAGTTAATGAAGTGAGTGACAGTGTAATATTCATTCTTTACTCATTGTTTCTTCATGTCCGTCCAGGATTTCTGCCAAAAAATGGCTTTCCTAACAAGATGTAGTGTTTGGATCAGCAGGGGAAAACTCAGAGTTGGAATAAATAAGAAAAGGTTTATTGACTGGGCTCTCAGGGAGTAAATATGGATAAAGGTGAAGATGTCAGCAGACAAAGGCAGAGTGAAGCTGGTGGCTGGCAAAACACGGCGGAGCAGGTAAGAAGAGGGATGTGAGTATCACTGGATCAAGCAAGTTTGGAAGCTAGTAGACGGGTCAACAGGTTGACTTGTCAGCAGGCAGAGAGATGAGCAGGAATATAGGCAGGCATGCAATGATATTGTGGCATAGGGATACAAGATTAGTTCAGTGAACAAAACAAGACAAGAAACTAAGCTTTGAATACACAATTCAAAGTGGCCTGGGATGTGAGACAGGGGAGCACAGGAGACGCAGGAGAAAAGGAGACACCAGAAACATAAAGGATACACTGGAAGTACAGCCATAACTGGGACATGTAGATGGTATCAAGAGGCAATTGTGTCCTGCCAAGCTGAAACATGAAACCATTAGTAGAGCATACAGGCCAACAGTATTGATCTTCTTTCAGATTTTTATTAACAACAAGCTATTTAGGCCCTGAAACTCTACTAATGCTTACTCTTGTCTCAATTGACAGATGTGAAGCAGGAACTTGTTACTTAGACCCTGAAACTTTTTGATCACAAATTGATGGTAAAATAAAATGAATAAATGAATTCCAAATCAATGAAAAAGTAGTCCCAAAAACTACTGCTTTAAAGCTGACTATAATTTCAGAGTATCTGAAGTAAGTTCCCATATTTCACCGAAGACTAGAAGGGTAAGTAGATGTGAGAAGAGTAAGCAATTAAAGGCAGGAAATGAAATGAAAACTAACAAAATATTTGAAATGGCCTTTATTGTTCATCTTGGTATTCAAGTATAAATGGTATTTCTGTTCCATACACAATAGTGACTGGAGTCTATTATTTCTGCTCCCTATGCTGCTTGTAACACAAATGGTTTCTGCAGTGTTGACACAGGTGATGGATTGGCGCTCACTCAGTAGTTTCTTCATGAGGACCTCAGAGTTCCTCTGTGAATTAGACATTTATTGGCAGACCGTCAACAACTGAATTTCACCCGAGGCTTTCCAATATACTCTATTTTTTTCAATTTTAGTTATATAACGCTGAATCACAACAGAAGGTATCTTAGGGCACTTTGCACATAGAGCAGGTTTAGGCTGTACTTTTTATTTTCAAGAGAACCAACATTCCCCTCATGAGCAAGCACTTGGCGACAGCGGCAATGAAAAACTCCACTTTCACAGGAAGAAGCCTCAAGCGGAACTGGGCTCTAGGTGGGTGGACATCTGCCTTGACTGGTTGGGTTGAGAGAGAAAGAAGGAGGGGAGAGAGAGACACAGAGAAGCAACAATAATAACAATAGAATGACTGATATTAATACTAGCAGGTGTGGACGTCAGGCAGGACCATGGCACCAAGGGGTCCACAACCACGACCCAAGGAAGCTTGTGATCTATCCTTTGATGCACGAGATGTGAAGCTAATGCGTTTTGCTATTTTGGAGGAACCTGACCTGATGCATTAATGATCTGTTTTAGCCTGACAGCTAAATGCATTGCTACCAAACCTCCTATAGAAGCGAAACTGTCACAAAAGATAAACCAACCAAGCCTCTTTGCTTCTCTGGTGGTTAGTGGTCCTGTTTGAAGTGGTAGATTGAACTTTGATAGTGTCAGACAAATAAAGATGACTTCAAATATTTTCATTTGCCACCTCCCATTGCTACTCGATGGCTTTGTTAACTTTGAGCAGTTTATTGTTTGGACAGCCCTCAGAATATCCTTGTGCACATCCGGCACAGTGTCATCCCAATAAGGCCTGTGTTGACAGCCTGTGGAAATGTAAACACCCTGAGTGTCCATAACCCCTGGCCATGCTGGCTGGCACACGCATTCTACTTTTACTGCCTATTTTTCTTTTATTTTTCCATGTTCAATGTACTCAAACAGCACATGCTTCATAATCTGTTTTTTCTGCTCCATTTGTATGCAACATCTTAAAGATGTATTACAGCTTGGCTACATATATTTCAGTCGTGTTACTCAGTTGTCCGATTCTGCACATCAGACGGAATTCATTTTCATTTTACTCAATAGTGCTGTGTACACAGATTGTTTAACAGCCTGCATTTGCATTTGCTTGCATTGCTATATGCGTGTAGCTACAGTACAGCTAGCTAAAGTGTGCTCTTATTGCTGCCAAAACACGGGTGACAATCAGCAATGTGCCTCAACGCACCCTGTGTGGATATTGTGTTACAAGTATAGCTGCACAATATTCGAAGAAATGGACATTGCGATATCTTTTTTCCCCTGTGATATATAGTGCAATATGAAAAATACAGGAAGTGTCACCAGATACATATTCATGTACAAATATGCAATTAATAATCACAATTTTCATCATTTGGATACTTCCTCCAATCCATCCTCTACTAACAAAACAAAACCTACTTCTACCACACTTGGTTCAGCCCTCTGCCACCCCTCCAGAAATCAGTTTGGACCGCTCCAATTTTGGTTTCACGTATGCAACATTGACACTGGAGAGAAAACAGGTAGAGAGGTATTTGGGAAAACAATTTTGTAAAATAAACTTTACAGATGGACTTGTGTTAAACAGTTGTGTTATTTACATGTAATCTCCCATTTATAATGATGTTCAAATGTATTCTTAATCTACATGGTGGAGGATATAAACTGGCCCCCTGGCACAGCTGCGGATGGTAAAACTCTAAAAGAAAGCAACAAACAGATTTATCTATATGCCCACAAGTTGGAATTACAGATGGATGTGAACACTGCAAGTTTTCTTTTTTTTTTTTTTACATAAGGGCTCAGACCAGCCCTATGACAGTAACTTTCTAATCTTTAATCTGATAATAGGAACACGCGCATAAAAAAGCTGCCTTGTGTAACAAAACGCCTGCCTCCAGCATCCTGAAAACATTATCTGTGACAGTAGTCGTGTTACATGCATGTTTACAGAAAGGTGTCTCTCTGCGTCCACAGTGATCAGTTCACTATGTGTTCTGGTGAAGGGGTTCAATTGATCAGCTCATCAAACGACCAAAACAGGCAGTGCTCATTTTCAGGTTGTGGTTGGCGACTAGTGGGGCCTGCTTTGGACAGGCTTTTCTTGTAGATAAGTCATGGAAAATGAGAACCTTATGAGTTTTCCTTTTGTATCAAGGAGCAAAACAGTTTGTGTGTTTGAGTTCATTTGCCTTATTTTATGATGTTGATGCAAATTTTATATCGTGCAGGCCTCATTAGAAGCCTGGTTAGGATGCTCAAGCTTCAGTACCAGTGCAGTGTTGATGATCGTAGAGACACAGACAACCATCTAACTTATCCAACTGTTGGCCTGTATGCATTATATACTGTATTGCAGGATTCAAAATGTTGGCTAATGACTGCAGATTGTCCAACACTCTCATGAAAATATAATAACAATCAGGCAGCACTGAAGGCACCGCAGCTCCATTTCTCTTGTGTGGCAGTGATACATTGGTTCCTACTTTTATTTCTCCAGGGGTTTTCGTTGCGTGTAATAAACAGGAGTGAGTTTATTACAATTTCAACATAAATTCTCCTGAAATAAACAATGCTGATGTGAGTAATACTTGTACTGTGAAATTACTGGAAAACTGTGTATCTCTACAGTGTAATAATGAACGAGTCATTATCAATTATGTTTTCAGTAGACCGCATTACATATCACACAAGCAAAACCTCAGTAGTGTCCTCAGTTTCTTCTATCAAACTGAGTGCAATTGCATTCATTTAGTGGTGTAGTATTTGTGAGCAGAAAGCTATCAAGCGTTTAAAACCCTCAGTGCCCTTTCAGATTCTTGGCATGCTACAAAAGTCATTTTAATGTCAAAATGAACATGCTCAGCAGATGTTTTCATTTGCCAATTCATGCAAATGTATTTTTATTTTGTGTGCTTGCTCATTTATTTCCCCACAGAAATATGGGGAAACTTCAAACTTCAAAGAAAAAGGGCAGAGCCTTGGATTGTAATAAGCCCTCAGCCTCAGTGAGGGATATAAATCCACAGACAGTCCTGCTACATATGTTGCATGCCTCTGTGCCTTTGTTTCTGTTATTTTTTCTCTGTTGTAAAGCAGTGGTGTAGACTTGAAACTAAAAAACAGATTCATTGCTAACAGTTTTTATGCTAACAGCTGAGTTCTGTTCGTGTTAAGTATACTTAAAGGTTTTTTTTTCTCTTGCCCCGCCTTTCATGTCTGTCTCTACACTTATTTGCTTGTTTCTGGCATTTGCTGGGCTCAGAGCCAGAAAACTGCCCTGTTTCCTCTGCCCTGGATGGCTGGCTATGGGGTTGCTCCTGTGACCACTTTCTTTCTCTCTCTCCACACTCTCACATACTCAATCCCTTCATTGCAAGCTAGTTAAACTGAAGAAATAAGCCATGTTATGTTTTTTTTTTTTCCCGCTGGGGTTTCCTCTCTTCTAGTAACATTGCTTTCTGGGTTAAGATGTTCCAACTGCTTGATGCTTGAAACTTTTTTGGACATGACATCAATATGCAGTATTTGGAGATGGTTTGAATGGAGCAGAGCAGAGAAGAGCCATCGTGGCATCTGTGTGTGTGTGTGTGTGTGTGTGATTGTGTGTGTGTGTGTGTGTGTGTGAGAGAGAGAGAAAGAGAGAGAGAGTGTGTGTATGTTTATGAGACAGAGAAGGAAGGGGGCAGAGGGTCATATAGGCTATATTTAGAGTTGCTCCTTGGTCCCCTTAAGAGATACACTGCTATGCATAGCGGCTGTTCTGTTTATAGGAGGGCACTTGCTCTGTCTTTTTAGATGGCCTCTGTGTGATTACATAAGGCCTTTGTCTTGGGACACACGTGTTAGTCAAGTTCTGCAGATGCTACCAATTTAGTGACATCTTTGTTCAAGTCACACTCATTGTGGTCACTTTTTCATTTTTCCAACTTCTTTATTATTTTCCTCAAACAACCACTCATACAGAAACTACTTGGATGATACAGCAGTTAGGTTACAGCCTGACATTTTGAAACTTTTGCAACTTTTATGCTGTTGTTTTGAATTTAAGCTAAAGCCATGTCAAATACCAATTTTTCTGCAATATTTAAAAGATATGTTCCATTATTTCTCTTTGTTACAGATATTTGAACACAGCATATACTGTATGGACTCTACTACCCTGCTCATAGCCACTAGCGACTGTTTTGTTTAAGCCATGTATTTGTCTTCTACATATAGTAAAAGAGGCTCAGTCTCTGATCCAGTTCAGTCAGTTAAAAAGAAAGAAAAAGGTGGGGGGTGTGGGACAGTAAGCTGATACAGTAACAATGCAGAAACAAGTGAAAGACAATGCGTTGCCTGTGAGCAAAGTATGCATGCAAAACATGCAATTAACAATTAATGCAAAATATGTCGTGACTTTTCTTTCTAATCTCTAATTTCACATCATTTGATGAATTTCAGAACTTAGAGTTACCTTGAATAAATGTACGTATTGATCAAAGCCATGTAAAATCAACCAACAATATCACTGTACTAAGTATGGTGCAGTCTTTTCCCTCATTACAATTTAACAAACCTGTCACGCTTATTGAGAGAGGCTTGTGCATTTTAAAAACTGAATTCATTGCTACTATGATTGACACCTTTACATTGTACACTATGATCAGGACCATGCCCTGCAACACTCCCCGGTGCCTGTAAAGGGACACAGGGAGAGCTATAGACTTTCTGAAAGTGACCATAATAACTAGTGCTGCTCCAGTGAATCACCAGCAGTAAAACCGCATAGTCATAAAGTCTTTCCAGCTGTAAAAGGCACACCACCAGATTCATTTTCATCATAGTAAGAAGCTAAAAATTATTGACTTGTAAGACAAAAATTAAGAGCAACATAAACACTAGAAGCTGCAATAGCTTTTGAAAACCTTGTTAACTAGATGCAGTTCAATTTCAGAGATAGCAGCAACCTGTTGGACAAACAAGAGGTGCAGGCAGCAGCGTTAGCTTATGGCTTATATATAAATATGAAATGATCTTAGGAAGAGGTCTGCACCTTTGTGCGTTGGTAAAAAAGCTTAATAAGTCCATGCAAAACAAGAGTTTTGTTGGATATACAAGGCCAAATGTAGAAAATGTTGATTATCCGTCCTTGTTCAGACTTTGTTGAGTTGAGACTAAATTACTGCCTTCCATTTTTTTGTTTTTTTGAGCTGCCACTACTGACATCAATAAAAATAGAGATAATTACAGTTATTGTTATATCACACCTCACTGGTTGCTATAGTCTTGGGAACGCTGTGTTCTGTGAATTCCCAGTGCTACTGAATGAAACTCTATTAATGTAAATCTGCGTCAGTGGATTATGGGCTCTGATTTGCACAAGTGTGTGATTGTGTGTATTGCTTTCAGTCAACCTCAATGTCTTCTGTAATGCTTTGATACAGATTGATATCAGCTTTCCAAATTTGGTGTGTTTTGATCAAACTGAACAGACAGATTCAATGCTCAAATTTGATTGCAAATCAATTAGAAAAGCTAATAATAATAATAATAATTAAAAAAACCTTTAAGCTACAGTTAGAAAAAGCATCTATAATTACTCCAGAGAGAATTAGATGAGCTGGCTATCAACTGACCAGAAACTGCGTTGCCAAAGTAAACTGTATGACCAGTTTGGATTTCCCTGAAAGCCTCCCGCCTCTCTTCCTGTTTCTCGATAATCAATTCAGACCAGCTGCATTAAGATTAAGTAATCCATCATGGCGGTCTGCATTATTTATCACCTGAATTTCCATTATGCATTTGGGGGGAAATGCCATGTTGTGTTCAAAGTGTGCCTCATAGCACTAATGTATTGTGGTACTGTATAAGGTGTAATGCTGCTGTTTATCATATTTGTCAGCCAAAAGGGACTATGTTGGCATATGTAAACCCTGGTGCTTGAGCAGAATGAACGTTCATTGTGAATATGCCATTCAAATGCATGTGACAAAATGCTGGTGTCAATGTTTTAAATGGGGTTGTGGTATTTGTTGCTCACATGCCGCAGTGTTTCTCTCTGCTTGTGAAAATGTATTAGATTACTTTCTGGGCTTCTATGGAGACCTGGACGACATGTTGATGCAAATCTGCTTGACTCCTGCATGGAGGGAAATACATCCTCTGACACTTCCATGCAATGAGATAATAGAGCCCCATTCAGTTCCTGATTCCATGCTGTCATCATGTAGCCCAGATCTGTTTCACAGTTTGATAAGGGGATTTGAGTGCAGGAAGGGGACTGACTAAGCAGTCCCAGGTGGGATGACGTCCATGTTCCTGCTGTCATGCCATGTCAGAATTTGTATTGTCAGAGTTTTGTGTCAGTGTCGTATTGGAAAACTGAAACAGCAAATCATCACAGGTCTGTGTACAGAGCCAACAACAAATCTGAGCTTCTGCATCTGTGATCTTGCATTGTTGCTCAAATTTTACTGTACTGTCCTTATACACCCCTTATACCGTTCATCACAGTGTACTGTTGATCAGGTTGGAAACTTGGGCAGGACTCAATGGAACAGTCCTACAATGGTCCAGGTCCTACTTAGAAGAATGGTGTTATTTTGTGACCATTGGAAGTTATGAAACCGATTGAGTGGCTATGACATGTGGAATCCCTCAGGGGTCAGTTCTTGGACCCCTTCTATTATGCCTATATATGCTGCCTCTGGGTCAAATTCTGCAGAACTCTAATGTTGACCACCATAGTTATCCAGATGACACGTAGACATAGCTAGCACTGTCCCCAGATGACTAATTATTAATTATGACTAATTATGACTTAATTGTATGTTTTCTATGTAATGCACATTGAGTTGCCCTTGTGCATGAAATTCGCTATATAAATAAAGCTGCTTTGCCTTGCCTTGCTTTGCCTTCATTCCTACTTACATTTGACTGCCTTGGAATGATTGTTTATTTTAAAATTGAAGACTGTAGTGCTAATATATATGTTAATATAGAGGGTCGATACTGTTTAACACAAAATATGCAATCCAGCTTATTTTTGGCATGCAGTATTCTTTGTATTATTTTTCTTCATGTGCGATCGACCACTATTGGATGGGAAACTTTCTCTAAAGACGACTGAAACAGCAGTCTCAAAATATTCTATTCTAGCTTCTGCACATTCTTACAACAGCATTAACATTGCTATAGTGTCAGTGTTTCCCTCATGACATTCTGCAGCGGCAGTGAATCACTACAGAATTATGTGTGCAGCTGCTAAATTTTCACATGATCATTAATATTAATGGACCAGAATCCTCTTTCCTCTTTCTTCAAAGGACATCGAAGTGAAAGCTACTGATAGAATAGAGTAGATGCTTTGAGGAATAGGGCAGTGCGTAATGTGTCTGTGTGTGGTTGAGAAAGTGTGAGAGAACGAGTGGCAGAAATAAAGGTGAATGAGAGTGGAACAGAGGAAAAGGTTAACAGTAAGAAGGCAGTCTTGCAGTATAGTACAGGCTGCAGTGTGACAGTTAATACATGTTGCAGCTTCTCAAGACCAAGAAAAGTCTCTTCTGTTGTTTCCCCAACTGCTGGAAAAGGGAAGGAGGTTAGGACTTTAGTCAGCAACAATGGGTTAGCCTGACCTGACTAGTCTCTCTTAAGGTGGACTGACCTTTAAGACTGACCAGCTATTCTCATTTTACTGTCAGTCTCTGAATAGAACGAAGAAATGTATGGTTGCTGAGTCTCTCCCAAATCTTGCGCAGTACCACCCCTCCCGTCCCACTGCCGCAGCCGCAGCGTTGATTTAAAGGACCAGTGCGTAGAATTTAGTGACATCTAGATGAAGTTACAGATTTCAACCAACTGCATACCCCTCAATTTCACCTTCCAACAGCATAGGGGAACATATGGTGGTCACAAAATCAAAAGGCGCTCTCCAGGGCCAGTGTTTGGTTTGTCCATTCTGGGCCACTATAGAAACATGAAAGTGCAACATGGTGGGCTCCATGAAAAGGACCCGCTGTCTATGCAGATATAAAGGGCTCGTTCTAAGGTTACAAAAACACAACGATTATTACCTTCAGCTGATTGTAAACTGTTTAAAACATATGAATATTATATTTCATTTCTGCCATGTCCGTTCTGCTAGATGCCACTAAATTCTGCACACTGCATCTTTAACTCAGAAAAAAAACAAACCATCTTACATAACTTATTTTGTGTGAGACTAAAGTGAGTGTGAAGGTCAACACTAAACAAGCCCTATTTTTCAACGCTTGGCCTTGTACAGAAACAAAAAATATTTTATGTGTTATGAGTGTGTGCGTGCCCGTATTAATGCATGTTGAAGACATTTGTATGGACAGTGTGCCCATGTAGAGTCAGATGAAGGAGAGGACCCTGCCAGCAGCTTTGTGTCATGATGTCTGCTCTGTGTTTGCTCGCGGACCTTAAGCTCCAGCAGGAGGAAGCGTTTGGCAGCTCGGTCATAATGGGCTCTGGTTGAGAGCGTGCAGACACAGCATGGTGAGCCAAAGTGGACTAGACGATCAGCTACATCGTATTCCCCCTTTTGGCTTGTCAAGAATGGTTATAGTTAATATTTATTGTGGCTAGCTAGTTTTACAGGGCCTGAAATTTGACAGGGCCAGCATATCTATCAAGGGAAATTATTTCCAGTTTTTTATTCCAGCACAGTAGCGTCTTTCATGATAGACAACCACAGAATAATGAGACTATTTGACATTATTAAGACATACGTGGTTAATTTCTCAAGACTGATCTCTACGTCTTCCTCGAAATGTAAACTTCATCTAATTATCCAATAAATGAACATTTTCTCTGAAGTTGATTTACTGTGGAGTTGGAAAAATATGAATTATTTTTTAAACAAAAACGCTGTAAAAAAAAAAAAAAAAGCTATTCAAATTAGGCTTGGACTCTTCTCTGAAAAAAAGTACTTAATGTCGTTCCCTCCAACAGAAAAAAAAACATTGAATTACAATTTAGCAACAATTTTATAGCAATAATCAATGAGGAAATCCATCATAAAGGAGAGTGAGATACTGTTTCTGCACTGACAGCACTTTGTCCTTTAAAACATAACGCAATGCAACCACACACAATTTTGCATTTCCAGTACGGGGCCTGACTCTGCTGCCATTATTATCATTATATTGCACTTTCTACTTACACGTGGATCCAACAGCCTTCCTGAGTTGTTGAAATGCTTTCGGGAAAGTGTAGGACTAACTGAATTTGGAGGAGATGAGGCATGCTGAGGGCAACTGGTACCAAATGGAACTATTTTGGAGCATATTAAGATTAATGTAAATTCATAGCTGGTGCTGATACTGTGTCAACACTGGATGTACTTAAGTGTAACCAGTATAAATCCACTGTCAGCTCACATTATCCCTGTAGATACACAGTGTTCTTTCAGGATGACATAATTTGTTGAAGTTAGGTTAGTTTGACCTGCTAAACTGATCTCTGATGGCAGTCATAATGGTTTTTAAAATCATCCATTTTGATGATTAAAACCATGTCTATGGTTTCAATGTTAAATCTACTTTGGGATGGTTGATGATAATGTTTTGTGGGGTAGAATGGTATCATAGGTGCCCTAATGGGTGCTTAACAGTAGCTTTTACTTGAATGAAACACTCATTCAGCCTTTGTGAATGGGACCACCTGTTGTTCTGTAATTTGCTTGTAGGAAGTGTGCCCTCTTACTGGGATTAACTTTTTGGGCTGGATGTGAGCAGCAGGGAACAATCCTTCCCTGCACTTCTGAATGCTGTAACATTGACAAGTCACAAATCCCACATCTGTCTGCATGCAAAGTAGGCCTTGGGGATGACAGCAGTGTCCCTAAGCTGGATTGTCTGCCTTGCCATTTAACACAGACCTCATGTTGGCCTCAGTTAAATAAAACCCTCACTTTTAGCTTGCGTCTTTACATCAATGGCTGGTGGTGATCTTCTGAAATCCCAAGAGATCACCATTCTAAGGACTTTGCGGTCTCAGGATTTATTGATCAGTGTTGGCCTTCCATATCATTGTGATCTATAGCTGTGGGTTAGACAGAGTTTACTTTTAATTAATAGGATTGATCCCATCAGCTTTAAAAGGTGGTGTTGACATAAAGACATGAAGAAAATTGGAAGTAGAGAATGTTTCATCTCCTTCTGAAAATAAGATCCAGCAGTGTGTTAGGGAGCAAGGGTGTAAAACAGATGGAGAAAGGAATGCCCTCATGTCTAGCCGATTCAAAAACAAGTGATTTTTTTTTAGATCACCTTAAAAGAGAGGTACAGTTTGGAAACCTGTTGAAATGTTTCTGTTGCCAATTATTGCCTTTTTTGTGTTATAGTTGCTTTACTAAACTGGAAGAGAACCAGCTTAGTCTGGTGTAAGTGTCTCAAAAGTCTTTTGCAATAATGAAGTAGATCAACTGATAAGAAGTAAGCAGATTAAACCAGTTAGTTGCTCAACCACCAATTTTTTTATCAAATCCTTGGGACTTGAATTTGTGAATGAGAAAAACCTGATGAGATGGAATTGAAAAATACACGTCTTTATGTGTGGTCTAACTACCCAAGTACTTTCTCTATTACATCAGTCATTTCTCTTTATTAAACAGGATACAGGTTTAGACCCCACCCCCCACTACATTACACCATAGAAAAAGTACAAAATCGCTGCCATCAGTTGCACTGAGGTCCTCCAAGGATTACAGAGTACTGAATAATCCTGACGATGATAAGTTTCATTG
This sequence comes from Scomber scombrus, assembly GCF_963691925.1. Lineage (NCBI taxonomy): Eukaryota > Metazoa > Chordata > Actinopteri > Scombriformes > Scombridae > Scomber > Scomber scombrus. The sequence continues at coordinate 13,726,475 of NC_084971.1, read as the reverse complement.
GGCTCCATCGTCTCTACCATCAGCAGTAGTTACAGCCGTCTCTTAGTCGCTAAGCCCATGTTACCAAATGCACAGTATGTTGGCCATTCTGCTGTATTAGTTTGCTCCAGTTTAAACAAATACAGGGATGTACAAAGACTGATTGACACATAAACTCACCACACACACACACACACACACACACACACACACACACACACACACACACACACACACACACACACACACACACACACACACACACACACACACACACACACGTGCACAGATCAGATCAGAAGTTATTAAAAGAGTCACTGAGGTCTGTATGTCAACATCTGTTCTCTGATAGTCAGCTTTGGCTGTAAACCTAATCCATAAAGAGCATATGGCTAGATTTGTTATTGTTGTTTTATTATAATTGCATGTCATATAGCATCTACTTTGTTATTTTCTATTTCCCTCTCTTTCTGGCATGATTTCACCCATATGCATCTATCTTATTATATAACAAACACTAAATTAGACAAAGGGTTAATAATATACAGATGGACATCATGTAAATTGAAATAGAAAAGCTGAAAAGAAAAGGATATCATAGAATAGGATATCATAATGCAGGCCACCTCATCAGTTGGCAATCCACATGAAAAACCTTACACAACAGGAGATTTTAGTGCATATATTTGTTCACAGCCGAGAGATGGACAGCAAACTAATGCAAAATACACTCGTCTCATGCTTCATAATGGAAGCATTAGTTAATCATTATTTATGTAAAATAACAGGGGGCATGGTAGTTTTCATTTCATAATTTCATTATACTCATGCCTCGGATGCAATGAAGTGGAAACCTGTGTGAAAACATCCCTGAGAATCCAGTGAGCCGCTCTTTGGCTGCAGTGTCATCAAGAAGTGCTGATCATCAGCAGACTGATTGCATTCCAACCTGGACTCTGTAGGTTTTAAATACTTTTAGTTTCACTACATGTAGCATTTGGAGTGAATCCACGCCTCACAGTGACTGAAAAAATGCCAATTAAGACTTTAGCTCAGACAGTAAATATTTGTATAAAGAGGAAGGATGTGTTTCTTCTTCTGTGTCCATCATTCTTTCTTTCTTTCTTCCTGTATGACAGCAATGGCAACTTCTCTTTTGACTAATGACCATTAATCCTTTTATTTATAACAGGTAGACTTTCCCTCTTTGTATGTTTATCACGAGTGGGGAGATCATAGCCCTCACTAATGCTTCCGGCTGAATGAACAATTGAATTTCTCTGGCTCTTAACCATCACCATTATGTTTGTTATGTGTCCTTGCAGACACTTTCTGATGTTGTAGTGATGAACAGTTTTTTTACCCCAGTCTTTATACTGTAGATGGAATTGTATGTGCAAGTTAAATATGTTCAGATACCTTTCTTCTATTTTATTATACCATATATTATTTTAACAATGTCCCAGCTCAAAACAAAATCACCAATTTTGTACTTAAGTTCTGTGCTGTCAGTTATCAACTGACAACGACACACATTAGTTAGAGCCGGTCTTACAAAAGGTATGATAATAATACTCAACACAGTGGTTCTGCTTTAGACCGCTGGAGCAAAATAGCTTGAAATATGATTACTTCTGGCTGTGCGTACTGGCACATACAAGTTGGCTGTTATATAAGAAGTTCTTCAGTCAGCTGAAGGTTGTGTATTGTATAATCTTGCAGGAATAGTGTCCTCACAAGCTTTTTAAAATCGAAGTGAATGCAGCTTTTGTTGAATGCTTACATATTTATCATTAGGTGGATCAGTAACGGCACAGTTCAGCAGTGAATTCAGATAGTTGATGTCATTGATGCAAGAAAAAATATTTTTTCAATTATATGTAGAATCAGATGAATACAACGTGGACAAGGACATGTCTTGAGATTCCCACGCACAAAAATTCAAAAAAATGTTTTTTTGTCCCGCTCTTCAGTCTTAACTGTTTTGGTTTTCAGACCATACAGAAGTACGGAAGTAAAAAGTTGCAGCAGATATGTGAAAATATGTTGTGAAGTCTCAATTTCCACATCAAGTTAAGTTAAGTTTTATTGATCAGAACAGGTACTTTTTTACAGCAAACTTCAACAGTTTCAATTCTGGCTGACCTGAATTTACGGCTTGCTGACTGCATTACAAAGGGAATAATGTACAAAAAGTACTGCTTTTCTGAGAGACATGTATTCAACTTAATAAAGATTTACCTTCCAGAGGTGCACACCACTTTGGATACGGATCAGAATGCTTTTAAAACTGAGAGGGTTTGGTTAATCCATGGGGATGCAGCACCGAACATTATCAAGGATTAGAGAGGGATATTACTGTCTGAATGCATTAGAGGTGTATTAGATAGCTCCAGACTAATGTACCAGGCTCTGAATTACAGCATAATCTGCATTTAATTGCCCTGAGTTTTGTTGTGATAATGGCATTATCTAATGGAAGAGCTCTAGAAGGGTTTGCACGAAGAACAAAAGATATGGGAAATGGAATGGGCAGAGTCACAAATACAGATGTGGGACTCTTACTTTAGGATGATTACACGGGCTGCTAAATGGGTGAGATGTTTAAATAATTTTTTTTACCCTAGTTACACAAAGATCCATTTCATTAACAACAGCAGAAATTAGGGATGCACTGATCTGACTTTTTCAGTTACGATACTGATTCCTTGACTTTGGGTAGTGGCAGATACCGAGTACCGATTCAATACCAGTGTTTAATTAATACGCTGTATGTCTCACTGTGTGGAAGAAACTGCAATCATTATTGTATGTGTAAGGCAATATCAGGCATAACTTTGCTTTCTTTACTTTGAAAAAAAAAAATAACGTAACAAAAATACATGCACATACATTTACTGAATTATTTATTAAAATAATACTTTCCAATACCAGATCGGCTCATTGTTACCTATACCTGATTCAGCTTTGAGTCAGCATTGGACCAATATCTGATATCAGTATTGGTATTGGTGCGTCTCTAGTGTCAAGAATGGAAAAGTGGTCGTTTTGATTAAATGCAATTGAAATGTAAAACTTGTTTTGGAAGAAGTCCTTTGTCTGTGTGCAATGTGCATGCCTTCCAGCTATTGTGAAGACTTTCCGGCTGTTCCTGACTCTCAATCAAATGAAATTCACCCAACTAATAAAATTAAAAGTAATACCATGTGTCATGTTGAAGTGCACACTGCACTGACAGGTTCTACTTTGTGATAATTCTCACAACAGAGCACTAACAGAGATACGGAAAAGAAGTAAAGACATGATTCACACAAAACATAAACACATGTATCTGTGTCTATGGAAAGGGAGGTTTCTCTAGAAGCAGGGTTAAATACTAAATATTGTTGTTTTTTTTCATTCCCTCTCCTGGTTGCCAGTGAAAAGCCAGCCAGCACATGGTCTGTGTTGACTGTTCATCATTGTGAGTGTTAACTTTTTTGTAGTCAGTTTCTGGGAGAAGAGAACGCCTTGTACCCACTCTGTCCTATTAAATGTAATTGCAGCGAAATGGTCTCATGATCCAAAAGCGCTATTTTAGTACAAAATTGAAGCAACATTTGACTGTCAGAATGAAACAATAATACTTTAATTTGCAGTTCTCTGAATGTTTAATTTGTCAGAGTCACTGTTGATCCTTCACAATCCGGTGGCGCTCTGGTTCAAATCTAGTTGGTCTGTCACACCACGTTAACCTGTGTGTGATGTCATGAAAATATGTGATGGACATGGACTTTGCAGAAGTGGTATTTGCCCAACACGGTGTTGTCAATTTACACAAGATGGGATGGCTTAGATTCAAGATGGGCTTGAATGTCACAGGCTTAAATTGAGAAACCAGATGACCCTAAGCTATGATACCAATCTTTCCAGTAAGGAATCAACATAGATATTACTGGCAGCATTGATGAACAGCCAATTCACTGAGGTTAACAGTTCAGATGGAGGGAACAGCTTAAGAAAGTTAAGCTGGAAAGCCCAATCAAGAGAGAATATTAGTGTTATTGGAGGAAGAATATTTCACATATTCAGAATAAAACTGGGACCCGACCAGGACAAGTAATAATAATAAACTTTATTTATAGACCACTTTTCATACAAGAGATGTAGCTCAAGCACTTAAATACAAATGCAACACATTGAAACAAGGGCTAATAGCGAGACAATAAAATTGACCAATAAAAAGACAAATGATAAAATATCTAAGTGAAAGTAATTGAAAAATAATAAAAAAATATATAAATAGTAAAAGATTAATAAGTGAATAAGCTGGTCCCAAACCATTAAGAGCAAGTAAAATGAGTAAAAACAACCAAAATAACCTTCCAATCTGTTCTAAAAGATACTGGGAGCCAGACTAATAAAAAGAGCATTGCATAATCAAATCTATTTTACATAAAGCTTTTTGGCTTTTTTATAGGATAGAAATGGCTATACTTTGGCAAAGTTTCATAAGTAGTAAAAATCTTACCTTCTTTATGTGTGAAGTTAAATTTATCTCGGCATTACTTCTGATTTAATCTCATGAGCCAGATTCCCAAATTTACAAGAGAGTAGATCTCTTTTATCTTGGGGACCAACTAAAAGTATCTCAGATTTATTTCATTTAGTTTCAAGAGCTTAATTATTTTACCTGCTGTCATCCCGGCTGTCAGAGAACACATAGCATTGTCATCGGCAGGCTCGACAGAAATATACAGCTGTGTGTCATCAGCATATCTATAAAAATTTAGCTAATATTCTCTGATGATATTACCTAAAGGGAGCATATATAGTGAAAAAAAGAGTGGACCAAGACAGCTTCCCTGGGCAACACCTCAAGGGAAAGTCATGTTTACCTGATACATCTCCAATAGTAACAATGAAATTTCCCCCTGAGACATAAGATCAGAACCAGTTTAAAACAAGTTGATCAATAAGAATATCATGGCAAATTGAGTCGAACACAGGCTTTAGATCCAAAAGAATCAGAACAGAAGCATTAGTGGTATCAGTGCTAATTCTAATGTCACTAACAACTTTAACAGGAGCTGTCTCTGTGCTGAAATCTGATGGAAACATTTCAAGAAAACTATTAATTTGTTTAAAACCAGCTTTTTTAAGGAGCTTGCCTAAAACAGAAAGATTTGATATAGGCCTATACACATTTAAACTTTACTGGTCGTCTAAGGGTTGTACAGCTGCAGTTTTGAAGGCATCAGGGGGGGGAAAAAAAATCAGTTTTCAAGGGATGTGTCAGTATCTCAAAACATTCTTTAAAAGTGTACAAGGTGGAAGATTTACTCTTGAATACCGTTTACAGAGTTCAGGGTCTGAAATTGTTGTGATTTTTGACAAGACTGCTATTTTTTCTTTAGGTTGACTATCATAGTTGTGAGCATTTGTAACAATTTATGCTCCAGTAGAAGACACACAATTGGTAAAGAATTTTTGCAAGTTTCTCACATTTTGCAGAAGATGTTTGGCTGAGAAGGTCACAGACTGGGACAGGATTCAATAGTTGAATTACAGTTCAGTGAACAGTGCTCTGGAGTTGCTGCCATCTTCTGTTACCACCTTGGAGAATAAGGCTTTTCTTGTGAAACGTATAACAGAGTTTAAAGAGGCTATTTTATCCACATATAAAATGTAGTGGACCTATAGTCCAGATTTTCACCATTTTCTCTCAGCTGTCCTACATTATCTTATGAACAAAGCTTGTTATCCAAGATGGTGGTTTACTATGAGGTCTCTTTCTCACCTAACAGGGCAACAGTATTCAGGATGATAACGGAGTTGTTAAATTAATCAACCATTTCATTTAATGAGCCATTAACAGGTAGATAAGAATGGCTTACCAGCTCTGAGAATTTAAATTGTGCTGCTGTGTCTATAAATCTGTCTATAAAGCTTGTGAACCATAACTTTTCTTGTGCTTTTTTTACTGCCAAACATGCATCAAAACATACACAGAAGTGATCAGATACAGTGACATTAGTCACCAAGACACTAACAATGCCACGGCCTTTTGACATTACCGGGTCAAAGGCATTACCTTGATGATGGCTCATTGATAAGCTGAGTGAATTTTCTAGTAGGGCTTTGACTTCAACAGTCGTGGAATTAGAGTGATCATGTACGTGGATGTTGAAATCACCAGTAATGACAATCCTGTCAAAGGTCAGTACAATGAAGGATATAAATTCAGAAAATTCCCATGAAAAGCAAGGATTGAGTTTGGGAGGGCAATAAATAACAGCAAGGGCCACTGGATCTGTACTGCACATTTTGAATGTAAGTACCTCAAAGCTTGTGAAATTGGTAGACTGAATTTAAAGTGCTTTTCATAAATAGCAGTAAGATCACCACCTCAGCCACATGGCCTTGGCAAACTAAAACTATCATATTCAGGATGGCATCATTCAGCCAGCCGGCTTTATTCATTCGGCTTTAACCAGGTCTCAGTTAAGCGTATTAAATCAAGGTGTCAACAAGTAATAAAATAATTTAAAATAACATTTTTATTAGAATAAGGCTTTACATTAAAAAGGGACATCCTAAACAAATTATTGCTGTAAGACAACATCCCATTTATTTATTTATTTTTATTTGTATCTTCTCGTTCAAGTCTGAAAATCTACAGGAGCTGGACAAACAGGGTATGTAAGATTGCACTCACTGCAAACAAGGAAACCTTTACCTTGAAGTTTCACAGCCTGAAGCTTTCAAGCCTGTTTCAAAATGTGTCGCAGCTTTACTTTCATTGTTATTGTTGTTTGACGGTCACCAAATTAACAAATAACAGCGCTAAATATTTTCTTTGATTTTCAAAGCACAAACTGAAGCACAGGACTAATAACATTTCTAAAATCTGACAGTTGGGAACATTTTTTAAACATGACAGAATTATCAATCCCTCAGTTTCCATCTACGAAACCTTTCTGCACAGCTCTCTCTGCAAGATAACTGTCTGTAAGCTTCAGCTTCATTAAACAGAATCTATCGATTGATGCTGATAACATTGTGTGTGTATGTTTGCAGACATGAAATTCTAATGAGCCTGTTAGTGGTTAGTCTTACAGCCATCTAAATCTATACAGATCCTCATATTGGACACCGAATAATCCAAAAGGACCCAGTTTAATTACTATCCAGGTTTTCTGGTTTTATTCCTGTCTAAATATACAATTTAAGTCTTCCTCTGGAAGCTTCAGTGGGGTTGCAAGTCTTCTTGCACATGATTAAAGTGACTGTCTAGCTGTCAGTTAGGTAAAGGTCTGCCAAATCTTTGGCGGACCTTTGAGGATTAGACTAAATCTTAGTGTCAATACTCAACATTCTCGATTGGATCTGTCACAGTGGTTTAGTATTTCAAATAAAATGTTTGCCCTGGAGAATAAAGCTGTTAGTCTCAGTCTGTCTATAGAAAATTGGTTAAACAACACACTTGGGGAAGAACATTCCAACAGTTTTCATAGTATTGACTGTTTTATCTTTTAAATTGGGAGCTGGATATATAAAGGTTGGATCAGAAAGTAGCACAGCTTTGAAAGTACAAAAGAGCAAAGAGCAAATTATAGATGTATGACTGAAATCATTAAATCATAATGTGGCATCAAGGGAATTTCATTTAGTCAGAATTAATGCTTGATATCTTTACGTTTGATTTGATATGTGGGTGGAAAAGTATGAAAATGATTACAAAACACTTATACACTGATAATTAAGTGGAATAACACAGAAAACAAAAAGTTATCATACTTTGTATAAACTGTGTTCAAGTAGTTGATCGTGCCACATTCTGTAGAAAAGTAAATGGACTGTACTGTACTTATATAGCGCCTTTCTAGTCTTTTCGACCACTCAAAGCGCTTTACACTACAACTCATTCACCGCATTCACACACATTCATACACTGATGGCAGGCAGCTACCACGCAAGGTGCCTACCTGCACATCAGGAGGAAATAACCATTCACTCGCATTCATACACCGCTGGCACAGCAACAGGAGCAATTAGGGGTTAAGTGTCTTGCCCAAGGACACATCGACATGTAGACTGGAGGAGCTGGGAATCGAACCGCCAATCTTCCAATTGGAGGACGACCGCTCTACCTCCTGAGCCACAGCCGCCCAAGTATTTCACAATCCGTTTCTAAATAGTCCCCCTTGTTCCTAAATGGACTTGTAAATTGTTCTGTAAAAAGATAATCTAAATGTCTGCTTAATCCTGCCACAGATTGCAAAGTGCTTTATAATCCAAGACTAAATGGGACTTAAGTGACTTTAAGCCGATATAGTATTGTAAACATACAAAAACAATGCTTTTTTCTCAATGGATGTCTGCACTGTGTTTGGGAAAAATGTTTAAAACTATCACTCTAATACTACTCTGGCTGCAGTGAAAGTGGTGAAAGTGTTTTTGACATAAATGGGAATAATAATCATGTTATCTCCCTGTACTGTCCTGACATTTTGATGAACTGGAAGGATTCAACAAATTCAACAAAAAAACCTCTTTACGTACTTAAAGTGATTAATAGAATTAAATGAATGCAGGTGCTTTAGCCAAACCATTAATACAAAACATGACAAACATGTAACGTGACAGGCTAAGAGGACAGTTGGCTGTCAGATGGCATCTATAAGAGACTTATCACAGAAAAAAATTGAAAAAAACATGGTGATGATGAATGTGCACACCCAAACAAGCAGCTGCAGCAATTATATTACAGAGTTTTTTTCAAACAGCAATCACTATCCATCCTCAGTGCAGCATCTGAGACCCTCCACTGTACTGAGCCATTCCACCCAGACTGTCCCTGCTTCAGGGAAAATTATACTTGAAGGCGTGAACACTGATTTTAATGCCTTTACAGAAAGGTTGTTAGTAGAGGTTTGTTCTCTCTCTCTTGAGCATATGAGTCCAGTATGTATTGAAATGCACTAAGATGCATGAAAATGTACTCTCCAAAGGATAACAGCAGTGTGGTTTGTTTGGACTGAGGACAAATTTCATACTATCAACAGGAAACAACTTCAACACATAAGAATGCATCTGTTTAAGAAAAGACTGTAGACATCTGAAACCCATTTGCCTTGCTTTGTAGAGCGAAAAACATCTTGTTCTTACATAGCTTCTGTGTCACTTCATATGTGATAACGTGAAATGCATCACGCTTAGCTTAAGCTACAGAATCTGGAGTTGGAATTATGAAAACAAATAATTTTATGAAAGAAACTGTGGAACACATAACACTGTCACGTACTTGCTGTTTCACGGTGGCTCATTTAGCATGGGGAAAAGGATGTGCAGACACAATGGTGGGATGTGTGTTTGTGAGAAGAGAGAAAATCACAGAAATTTCATGGAAAATGAGGAATGTGTTATCCTTTTATGTGTATGACACTCAATTGTTGTAGTGTAAGGCTGTGTGATATGACCAGAATCTCATATCACAATATAGGTCATTTCATATCCACTTATCATGATGTAGCACATTTTCTGTAAATTCAATTTCATTTTTGATTATTTTCTCCTTTTATTCAGAACCTTTGTCTTTTTTTGTCTTGACTGGTTGGAGTTTTTCTCATGTTCCTCCTTGTTTGTTTGTGTTGACTTCATGTAAATGTCCTGCCTGCGTCCACGCCGTGTTTTATGAATGCAAAGCATCATCCAAATGATGAAAAATATTGCTGGAAATGTCATTTATGAAATAAACAATAGAGCATAATATGAAACGGTATACATTTTTCTATTATCATACCACAGAGCTCTTTTGCAGTATTAACCTGGTGTGGACACATTTGTATTTTCTTGGCAGGTGTTTAGAGTAGTGTCGAATGATCTTTTCTTGTTCTGGGATACAAATTTTATGGTCTCACCAACAGCTGGCTTAGCTACACATCAAGCCTAACATGGGCCCTGTCATTTATCCATCTAACTAGGGCTTAGTTTGCACATCTATATTCATTGCAGTTTATCAGCATTGGTTTGCCTTGCACATGAAGGACTGATATTACTCAGGAGAGATTATATAGTAATGTGTTTTTTTGTTTTTTTTACTTCAGTTTGTCATAAGGTCCTTTGTTTTTTACCTGCACTGCATGAAAGGTTTTGCTGTGTTCTTACTCTCCAGTCTTTTATTGCATGATTCCTTGGTAACATCATGAATTAACCCTGATAAGAACTGAATTCAAGCAGTTTTAGTGATTGAAAGGCCTAATTTAAAGTTAATAGATATAAACCTAAATTTGGCCTAAATGTTATTGTATAACACCAAACGCAATATGTATCTTGGCAGTGATTTACTGTGACACCACAGGGTTTATTTGAACATTTGTCCCATTGTCCCAGGCCCATTTGACAACCCTGAATTGCAGAGCATTTGTCTCGATTTATGGGTTCACTGGAAAGCAAACAAACCCCCAAAGCGAGATGAGCACACTTGTTGTTGTCCACATTGTGAGTCAGTAATGATGCTGGAAGCTCTGGGATACATTTGATAGTTGGCCTTTAGGGATGAGTCTGGTTAGAGAAGATCTAAAACACTCTTGGGTCACACAAAGTGGACAGCAGTGTGTGTCTTTGAGCCAAGCTAACAGCGTCTTGCAGTTTCTGTTGTTTACTCTCTTTATGACTGTATAATCCCTGTGTTTAATCCCCACTATTGAGGATTAAGGTTATGGAGTACATTGTTGTGACCTGAACAACGTTCTTTGGGGTGAGGAAGGTTTAGTTAGTAAGACACATCTGGAGGTTGGCAGGGTGCCAGACACCAATGTAACTGTTGAGTGGTGTTAATATGTTCACCTTAAACGTCCCACAAATTCTTCACTCAGCACCACAGCAAGTTAGCACAAGTTTTTACGCTTCATGTCACACTTATATACACAGTTTTTTTCTGTGTGAATATTGGGTTGCGATGCATGCTGTCCCCCCCTCTCCCTTTGTTTAACTTGATCAGGTGATTCAGTGGGTCATTGTAATAGTACTATAGGCCAGGACATTATGAGGCTGTGAATGTTGCCTGAGAAGGCACTTGTAATCAAACCAAGCCCATTATATCTGTTTCTTTCAACACACATTACACACCTACGATCTTTCCTTCTCTTATTTGCTGCTAATGAGAGGAAGTGAATTGTAATTAAACGACCACTTTTGCACATAAGCACTTGGATCAACATAAATACAGCTAGGTGTCCTCAGTTTACATTTTAGGAAAAGAAGATTTCCATTCACATAGATGCATTGTTTTACTTTGTTTAGTAAAAGAGAGCATTTAATCACATTATCCTTCAGACGTTTTAGGTGATAACAACTTAACTGCTTCTGCTGGCAAAAACAATACAGTATATAAGTATTTCCTGCAAACCAGAGGATTTTTCCTTGGAAAAAGGTACAAGACACCTGTTTGTCAGAGAAGCAAATGTAAAAGATGATCATGAAAGGCAATAAGGTTCAATGACTTCAAAAGGCAGCATAAAATATGTAATATAAATTGTTTGTTTTCAGAATTTCATATTTTTGTTTTTTTTGATGAAAAACGATCGGTTTCAAACTTAAGCTTGTTAATGACCTTATTTGCTATTAAATCAGTTCTCTTTGTAACATTCTTTTTTTACAGGAAAAGATTAGACACATCTTTTCAGCACTTGGGTGGCTTCCTGATTTCATTGACTGTAGCTTCATGACAGCTGGTTACTGGTTGCACAGACCACATAAGTGTTATGCAATTGAAACATGAATCCCATTTTGATATAATGTTCTTGTGTCATCCACTTAGTTTAAATCTCTGTGGGTAAGGAGGAATGCCTCTATAAATACACAATAGGGATAACTGGAATTTGTTTTTCTACCTCCCCTCGGATTGTGATTTCAGATCAGCATATTTCCAAGCCAACCAAAACATTCCAAGTCATAGTCCTTGGAAATTATCCATACTTTACCATGTGCTCCAGCTCTCAATACTGTGCTATCATGAGGAAATATCTCAGATAAAATGTTTTCAAGCTTTCCTGCTCTGGCATGGAGATTGGGTTCAAACAAACAAACAAACATACAAACAAACAAACAAACAAACAAACAAACAAACAAACAAACAAACAAACAAACAGGATATTTTACAAACAGTCATAAAAGTCTTGCAAGTAAACCTCGCATTAGTAAGTTTACTGATTTTCTTTGCTCAACATTGTCTGTTTTTATTCATACATCAGTCACCAGTCAAATAATAAGCGTTTACTTTCTTTTCATATTGCTTACTCATCCATTTTGTAATTTTTCCAACCTGTCCCTGCTGCTTTTTTTAGGCACACATGGTTGAAAGCCGTGTCCTAATAATAACCCTCATCATTTTATTTTCTGGGGCCATTGGTCTGTGAAAAATCACAGCCCACGGCCTGTTCCTTCGGCTCTAGCGCACTCGCCTTTAGGGCAATCAAACATCAGACATTTTAGTCCATACAAGCTCCTGATGATCAAGAAAATTTAAAAAATGCAGAGGAGGACGAAGAAGAAAAACAAAATTCAAAGTCAAATTTTCTGCCACGGCCCATGATTGGCCTATCTTCCATATACTTTGTACTGCAGTATAGTCATGTGTGATGTTCTCTTCGTTGGGTCCTGTACAGTCTGATCAGTCTGAGGTCTCAGGGTAAGGCTTAGCTGTGCTTTAGCACTGCTGCAACTTAGGAACACATGACACTTTCACGTACTTGCGATGGCTCATTTAGCACGGGGAAAAGGATGTGCAGACACAAGGGTGGGATGTGTGTGTGAGAAGAGAGAAAATCACAGAAATTTCATGGATTTCTGTCTTTCCACTGAACTGTTGGGTTTGTCACTCTTTTGGTGTTCCTTTACATTTAAGCCACATGCTTTGTCCAAGGTGTGAAACTTACCCCTTAACCACAGATAAGCTTGTGGTTTTGACTGACATGCGTACTGTAGATCTGATTTACAGCCATGTCTTTTTCAAATTGTTGATGAAGCTTCATAGATAACATAAATAGATAGCAGATGACTTTGGTTGTAGATTTGGTTGGGGCCCATCCATCTTCATCACTGCTGTTATAATACTCCTTGCTGAAACAATGTTTTTTAATCTTTACCAAAATTATGAAATAAGAGGTGTTTTTCTGAATCATGGCACCAGACAACTACATGTACTGACCTTGTAATTCATTTCAGAATTATACTTCACAATATCACAGTGAAAGCACCTGTCAGATTATTGTATCGATCAGTAATAAATACATGAATAAAATATATAAAGAAGGCACAAGAGTACAGGCAGGTTACCTTATGGTTTTAACTCAACACACAAAATATTTAATACCACTGTGAGCAATTAATTGAGGAATGAGTGCATCCATCTGCAGTATCTCCAACTGTAATCCTAACCCAGTGCCCAGTATTGATTTAAAGAGAACTTGACTTGCAAGTTGATTGTTATCTTTGGTTGGAAGGCGTGGGCATTTACTGGTCAAAATTGTCAACCAGTGTTAATGTTGTGTCCAGTCAGTGTTATGAGCTTTCATTGAAAAACCTGGGGCTTGTTTGTGTATTAAGGTAATGGCCTGGGCAGAACAGCAGACATGGATAGAGTGACATATAAGAAATATAATTGCCTGCCTGAAGGTCTGAAACAGGTGAGTGATGTGACTGTTGCTTATGTAAGGTTAACAGGGGAGGCTAATATCATGGTTAACATCGTTATGGGCTGAAATGGCAGATTGTTTCTAAATACTTTTATGTGGAAAGGCCATTGAATGATTCAGTCTGGACTTTGTTTCCATGTTTAAAAGAATAAACAATGACAAAAGTCAGCAATACTAGTAATAGACCATTTTCTTAATACTTTCTAAATTGCACATAAGGCAGGTAGAAATATTGCTCACTAACCCTGGCACATACGTAAGAACACCATAACTTAGGGCAATTTATATTTGCTTATTTTTATATCTGAACCAGTCAGTTCACAATGTTCATTCCTTCCTTAAACTCGTATAGCAGTTACATGAAGTCCATGTTGTGAAACAACAATTAGATGTGCCTTTTCTGCTTTTATTTTAAATCCATATATGTAGAATGAAACAATGAAATAGATGAATAAAGAAAGATATTAATAAAGACAGGAGGGAAAGAAATGCTTGCCAGCAGCCAAAGTCTAGCAAGTCTCTTGACAAGACTTTCTTGATGTGGCAGCAGCAGCAGCATGCCAATATCCCTGAAGTTGATAAAAGATGGTGATAACAATCAAGAGGATAATAATAGGAGTATGGCTGCTAGTTTGGGGCAAAGAAGAACACAAATAATACCTGTGAAAATGCAAACTCTTCCTGCCACACAACATTAAATCATGGACTGCCTCATTGCTCCTCTGTGTGTAATTCATCCAGTGTGTCAAATAAATCTGCACCTATTTTATACAATGGCCCACATGAACACATTACAGTGCACAGCTATCAGATCTTATTAGTTAACATTTTCATTCAGAGGCAGATAAAACTTGGATGACTTCATATATTTTTGCATTTGATTGCAGTTGCATCAAGGAGTGAAGACAATTTGGCTAAGTTGATGGAATTTAGTTTGAGGGCAGGAAATCAATTACTTTGTGAGGAAGCTAGATTAATCATCAGCAACAATGAATCATAAGGCTTCAAGGTATGCACTTGTGGCCAAGCTGATGTGGTTTGGACTAGTCGGCATCCTATGAAGAACTACTAGCAGCTGCCAGCATGGCAGCAACACTTCATATACAAAGTTAGACTGCGTGTTGGTATAAATGCCTGTTTAGGTCTTTTTGTGTCATTCCTCGTTATGAAATTCTCGGAAGCTGTAGATGAGCATCACTCATCCCTGAACACAATTGCCTCCCTCTCCGTTCCCCATCCATCCATTTCCTCACAGACACTCTGTCAGCTTCTCTTAGCTGCTTTGTTAGTGATTACTCTTCATGTAAACATGAAACAAACACATGCACTTCATCTCTGTTACTACCACAGCTAATGACTCTTGACGTCACAATCACAAACCTATAGCCCACTGTTTCTCCTTTACCCGCTTGCGCACACATCCTCACATTGAAAGGCACGGTAATGGACATGATCATGATCAAGGTAATGGACATGATTCTTATTTTCAGTTGATTATACACCAATTAAAACATACTTATGAATATTATATTTTATTTCTGCCAACTCCATACTGCTGGATACCACCGAATTCTACACACTGCACCTTTTATGCAGAGATTGAATATTTTTCTGCCTTAGGGGACATGGATGGGTGGTACACAATACAGGAAGTAACAGTGAAATGGGAACAGAATAAGGCAATATAAGAGCTGTGGCCATTCCCTAGGCATCTTGGGCCTTTAAAATACCTGCTGCCTTGTGAGAGTTTTATGGTGCCTCTCCTTTCAGAAATGAACTTTGCTCAGGGAGGTGGTGGGGTGATAATGTTGTGTTGTCCGTGTGTATTTATGTGTGTGTGAAGTGGTGGGGGCAGGAAAAGGTCAACGTACAGTGACTAATAGAACGGGTTTGTTCAGTGGTGTACTTCCTTATCATTGTGAAGACTACTTTATGACAGATGAAAGGATATGCTTGGAACTACTCACTCACTCAGAATTGTAACTTTTTTTTTAAACGGTAAAAGACCAAGAACCTTATTGTGCTGAATCATTCAAACTAAAAGTAATTGTTTCAGTTTATATTTATTTCTTGTCTTAGATCTCTACATCTATGAACCTGCTGGATGGACAATTGCACACTTAGAGCCAAGTCTATTCACATGGTCCAAGCTGAGGTACAACAAAGAGAGAAAATGGGATATTTTGAGCAAAAGATGAGAGGCAAGGAAAAAAAAAAACACTTAAAAAAATAAGGCAATAAGGGTGAAGACAGAGGAGAGGATAGAGGGCTGTGCCAGACGACCTGATTTCTGCAGGGGAGGTGACAGCCAGCATGAGGTCATCTGTCACTTTCTCACAGAGCGCTAATTTTAGCATCATCACCCTCATCTTTCTCCTCCTTTTCCTCCCCTGCTCCCCCCACAGTCACACCACTTAGCACCAGCCGCTGCATGCTCCTCTTTGTGTCAGCCGTGACTCGCTGGTGGTTACAAGGGTGACACGCTCGACAGCGCTGACTGTGTGTGTTTGTGTCCTGTGTGTGTGAGACAGCCAGGGAGAGAGAGAGAGAGAAGTGTGCACTTGGACAGGGTGGGTACGGGGTATGAACTCAGTGGCCATTGTGGCTCACACTGTTTACATACCTCACAGCTCACGTCATCTGTTAGAAAAAAAGAAAAGTATATTGTAATGCTTGTGTCACAGACATGAATCACCAACTCACCAGCATGTGTTAGTGTGTGTATGTCAATCACCTCACAGGTTCTGGGAATAACTTGCTATCATGGTGTGAGTCTTTCAAACTGTGTGACTGTGTCTGAAGCTTTGTGTGAGTGTGTACTGTTGACAGTGGATGAATGATTTGTTCCATTCACTCCCTTTTGATGTTGGGATTTGTCATGCTAACAAACGCAGATTGCCAGTAAAGATGATTGAGAACTGGATTGAAGATCTGGGTTCTATGGTGTGCATACTTCCTACACAATTTGCAGAGTTTTCAGCTTCCAAAAACACTATTTTGAGGCCAAAAATTCTGAAATAGTCAATCAATAAATTAATCAATAAAAAATGATAATCATGTAAGTCATTCATCAAGCAAAACTTCTGAACTTTTGTGAGTTCCAGCCTCACAGAAATGAAGATTTACTGATCTCTGATTTTATATACTAGTTGGACAAAACAAGCAATTTTGCCTTTGCTTGAGTAAATTTTGATAATCTATCTAGATTATATTATTCAGATCATTTAAACAATTAACTAAGTAATCAATTGATAATGAACATCTTCAAGGTCGGCAACCAATAATAACTTTCATTATCAATTGATTTGTTCTCAATTAATCAATTGATCATTTGGTCTATAAATGTCCAAAAATGGTGAAATGGTATTTTGTCCCAACCAACAGTACACAACCTAAAGATATTCAGTTTACTATCACATAGGACTACAGAAACCAGCAAATACTCACATTTCCAAAGCTGGAACACGAAAATGTGGACATTTTTCCTTGGGGGAAAAAAAAAGTTCTATGAAGAATATGCTCATAGACTCTGGTCTAAATGGTTGGTGTTTAAGTTTCTGACACCAGTGTCAATCAATTAATTGACTGATTGTTGCAGTTGTTGCTGTTTCACCAAATGGATTTATACCTATAACCTTATACTTATAAGGTTGTGAATGACAAAGAGGGCATGTCTCCTGGACGTAAAGCCATTTCTTCAGACAGCCAGCGTGGAAGAAATGACTGTACGGAGTGATCACAGCACTGGTCATGTCCTGGTAGCAGATAGCGCAGATGTCGTTGTACTGCTCCAGCTGTGTTTTGCTTGCTGTGGGGAGGCTTTTGATCTTGTTTACCGCGTCTCTCCTGAGCAGGAAGCTTTGCCAGCCCAATAAATAGTGTAACTGATAATCGTATTGTCTAGTGTCCAGGCTGATTCTCAATTATGCTGAAATATTGATCACATTCCAAGCTTCCTAATTTCAGACCAGGGTCATTTGTGTTGCACATCATCAACTAACCAGCTAAATATCACACTACTTTATCGCTTGATTGATCTTTAATGTCAACCACTTATCCTGGCACTGTGGCATTTTGGCAGCTGGCCGTTATGAAGATGAACTTGAACACGCCCATTTCCTGACATGTAATCAGTCACTGCTTCCTCTACACCAATTTCCTTCTTCCTGCTCTCCCATTATTGGTTGTTATTTTCTGCAACAGGAAGTTATAGGCTGATACGGATGGTCACAACTGTGTGTTTTAGTGACTTCAGCTCACATCCAAACGAGCTGACACAGAGGGAAGATACTGACACACAGTCAGATACTCACTCACACACACAGTTCAAATTGTCCAGCTCATCCATCATCTGCTCTGAACTGACATGTCTCAAATTTGCCATGTCGGCAGACCTTAATGCAATCTGTTGGGTGCTAAAAGTTTCTGAGTAGACAGTTTTTTTCCCCACTTCCCATCTGCCCTTTCTGATATAGTGATGTACAGTACAGTTTGGACACACGTTTTCATTCAAATGAATTGGAAGGCATATCTGCATTTTTGATTAGTGCTGTACATACAAACGGAATGAAAATCCAGTCCTTGCTTTGCTAGAATGGCATTAATGTATCTGGAAGTATACATTTTGCTTAAGTAAACTAATTTAATCTTTGGAATATTAAACGGCTACCCAAATATATGTTCAAATTTTAATAGCATTATTTTACTCTTGTGTTCAGGTGTGCACATCAAGTTGCACATGTCATTAAATTACATTCAGCATCAGCAGCAAACATTAGCCTGAGGTTGTTTACATTCAAGGCACCAAGGTCATGCAAGCTTGCTTTTTGCATCAGTAAACCTGCTTTCCTTATTCCACCTTTTGTTTGCAACATTGACAAAGGATGTGGTTGATTTCAGCAGCACACCGTGAGGCGACCTCTTTGTAGCTGCGCTCCATTCGCCTCTGTAGGCTAATGCAATTTCTCAAAACCACAGAGTAACTGTTAGAGCTCTTGCTGCCTTGGCATTTGATGCATGCTTGTGCCGTGGCAATAGGTGTTGTTCAATCCTGGTGTTCACAAGCTGTGCAAGATGCTGGAGATAAACCTGCTGTCAGAGCAAGGAGGAGAGAGGTGCAGACTTGAGACAGCAAAAGAAATAAAAGGTTTAGATTTTGTAAGAGAGGAAGTATTGGAAATAAGAAAGAGAAAGACTCAGTTATGTAAGTGGCAATAAAGCTGTAGTGTTGTCTTGGAGCATTGCCAGCTCGGTGGTGTACACCTCCCCACACATTCACACACACCCACCCACACAGACCCACTCAGTGGAGGGTTGTGGAGAGTAATGTCCTGTCTTACTGCACTCTGTGAGAACCACAATAAGCAGTTTCTCTGGCCAGCTGACCGCAGCTGAGAAGGAGCTAAGGAACAGAGGAAATACTGTCTGAACTGGCAGACACATCCACTCAAACAAGTTACTGTAATTAAGCTGCAACGGCACGTTTTAAATATCTCTTAAAATCTTCTCACCTCCTCTTTTCCTGGCTTTCTTATTTCATTACCCAATTTAACTTCAGGGTACATTAAAATTTTATCATTTTTTTCCTGCCCTCATTCGTCATGTCAGACCATTATTTTCTGGTATTCTTCCACAGTTTTTTTTCCCCCTGCTGCAATATTTTTTTCATTTATTGACTTTTCTTTATTGTTTACTTGAGCAGGGGAAATGCACAATAAATGTGCTGCACCAGAAATAGCTATAAGCTACTTTGCATCTGTTGTCCCTCGGTCAGCAGTGGAAGTGCAAGGTTCTGAAAAACTATAATCCATGGTCCACTGTCTTTTTCTTTTACCTCTTATTATTTCTCTCTCCTCCCACTGATGTTCTCCTTTCCTCTCAGCAAATCTTTTTTTTTTTAGAGGTCAAGGAGTTGTGTTCATCCTTGCAGTTATTCTTATTAAACTTGCGCTCATACTGTATTTTGTTCCCTGCTCACCTTGTCTGTTCCAGGTCAGAGCTCTGTCTCTCTGCTCCTTTAATATTTCCTTCCATTTTTGTTTCCCTCCTTTCATCCTCATGTGACTCATTATATATGAAGAGGAATGTTCTTTTGTGATACTTTGTCCGTTTGGCAGAGTTCGACATAACCTGCTCTGTGTTTTTCTACTCACTGAAGCGCAAATGAAAGAGTTTCAGTTGACTTGATAACCAGGAAGCTTGTCTTGTGTCACCATCTGTTGACATGTCTCTGCCTTAATGATTTTCATGTTTGAAATGAGAATATATTGTTATTGTTAAATTGATGGATTTTATGATCAATTCACATTACCAGCATTTACATTAACAAAATTGCAATAATAGCATTGTATGACCGTAGTGCTTTAGTGGCGCCTGCAGCAGCAGTGAAGAGGATTGGTGTTGTGTTATTGTGTGTAACTATACTTTTGCGATCATGATTCTGTGAATATAAACATACAGTGCAAACTAGTCTGTTTGGAAATGAAATTAAGTAAAACAGTTAAAGTCAACTACCGGCTTCAGTGCCTTCAAGGCACACTCACACACATGCACGCACAAATGCATGCACGCACACACAGTCGCTCTGTGCAAAAGTGTGTTTTGCTGCTGGAGTGTGCGGTTACAGAAGGTGACACTTGAATGCTGTATCCTGTTTTTTCAATTGAAAGGCCACCTCTGCCTTGAATGAACACACCTCAGTGAATTTCCACGTGATAAATCAACATTTCTGCTATATCCTGTTTTGCATCTTGTTTTCCACACCATGATCTGCACGACACTAAATCCGAGGATGCAACAAATGTGTTTCTTAATTTCGTCTTCGCAGTTATTTTTCAGTGTTTGGCAAGAAATGAGAACACATGATGAGTAAGACCAATGGCATGCAACAATAAGGTTGTGAGGCAAAGTGGCATATGGATTTTTTTTCAGTTATTCATTTACTCCATTAACGCCTGCAGCATAACAGCAAAATTAATCCACAGATATTATTGGTGAGAATCAAACCTATTATTAGAACAGTCATTATTTCACATTCTAGCTGGGATAATATGTTGTCGATTAATTTTTAATAAAATCAGTCTTCCTAATCTTGTGAAGAGTTCTCTTAAACCTCACATGGACCTGAGCCTCAGTATGCCAACTTGCTTTGAAATAAACCCAAAAGGTTTTACTCTTTTTGACCGTGCAGCTTTAGCTTGATGCACACCTAGTGCAGCATTGATAAAGGTTGTGACATGAATCGGGCTGTCTGCCACCACACCCAGTAATCTCCAAAGATTATTTATAGCTGCTGTAATGCTAGACCCCCTGGGAGGATGGAGAGGTTTAAACCATTGTGTAACAGTGTGTGTTGTAGGGGGTGTTAAAACGCACACATCTACGTTTTTGTATGCCTCTAGGTGCGTACACTTGTTTTCAGAATATGAATACTATGCATTAAGAATACCAGCCATGAAAAAAAAAATTAGCTAAGGAAAAGAAAGATCACCAGAGTAAAATGTGCACTCTTAGTCTGTGCAACACATTGGTCCAGACGATTTTACAGAGCAGTTGAATGTTGGTTTGTGCTGTTGTCTGGCTCACTACTCTCATGGGTGGGAATGCCACATCTCTCAGGGTAGGGTTTTTTTTACACACCCTGGGCAAATACAGGCAGAGTACACACAGACACGCCCCTCTACACTTCTGAGGAATCTTTATATACAGTGTACTCAGCACACAGCACATAGTGAATAGAGGTAGTTACATGCGCTAATAAAACCTTAATCAACCACAAGGCTTACGGTCTGCCAGCTCCTCATAGCAAATACTACACAGAGACAGACAGAAGGAGAGAGGGCTGCAGGGTCAATAGAATGAGTCAAGGACATGAAGAGACTTGAAATTTGAAAGTAATAACACAAATTCAGGTGAGGTGTTGTCACTGTGTAATAAAGCTCAGTTTGTTCTTCCTTTATTAAACTGAGATAACGCTTAAATTTGCCATCATTAGTTCCAATCCCATAGGCTATGCTTTCACGCCTGTGAGTTATTCTGCATCCTGGCCTCAGCTGACAGAAATGAAGTGTTTGCAGGCATTCTGGGGGTGTTGGAAGTAATGAAATCCCAGAGTGCTGCCAATAAAAAACTATTTTTCTCTGAAATGGTGCCACAGTGTTTTCTATTTATTAGCCTGTTCTGTCGCTGAAGATCATTTATAACTTAGAGGAATACCAAGAACCGCAGGGATATTATCAGAGATCGATGGATTCGGCTCCATGTGGAGCCATAGCTCAGCTGGAAAAGATCTACTGTGCGAGGAGCATCGGCAGGGCTGCCTGTGAAGACAGAGAGAAGACGCAAGCTCGCTCTTAGCTTCAGATGTCAAGGTTCCCCCTGCGTTAGTCAAATTGGTGCCATTAAATCAATAGTGTTTTTTTTCCATTAGTATGCAGCAACAGGTAATGAGTAATTTACACGTATTTGGCACACCGTCTATCATTTAGGTGATTTGAGAGTCGCTGAAGTTATTTCATGCATACTGTTCAGTGGCTCAGGCACAGTGAGCCAGCCTCTTTGCAGGTGCTGCAATGCTTGATAGTCCTGCTTGTAAACTTATTTTCTTCCATTTATTCCCATCACATTAAAGCCCCCCTCTTTTCTTTTGACAACTAAGCATTATTTATTTTTGAATCAATCTTGTAGACACAAAAAAAATATCACTCAGATCTTTGTATTAAATTGCTGTCTATACAGGTCAAACCTCTTGTGTGAAGGAGAGAAAGGCTACAGCTCAGGCAGCACCATTACATTTTCTTTGTTGGATCCAGTAGATTTTTCTCTCCACTGTACATCAATTAACAAACTCTGCCTTTCTCGTGTGGCTGCTTTTAAAGAGTAGTCCCCCTAATTTGAACCTTTTCCTGTCCAATGTAATTGGGGAGCTGTGAGAGTTGATGAGGTGCTTTTAGACTGTCTGCCCCTGACTTCTGATTGTGTGACCTCACAATTGCAGGTTGTGGGTCCAATTTCACCCTCAAGACACTGTGTTTTGTCAGTGCTTTGTGCTTTTGAGATCTGCCTTTTTGTGGTCTTTTGCAGATCCAGAAACCTGAAGAAAGGATTAAATGTATTTCTCGGTCAGTCTTTCTGTCTATATCCTCAATACCTCACTTTTATTTTCTGTCACTCCTTCCTTGTGTTAAACCTTATCATCTATCCAAAAATAGGCTAATATTTGCCCGCTCTTACAGCACCATAGACCTGGGCCCTTGATTAACTTAATGATACTTGAAAACTGGCTGCCCCTGACGCCATTCCTGAGCTATAATTGCAGAAAGCAGACATGAGCTGACTAATTAGTTGGGCAGATAAATTAGATGGGCCCAGCTGACATACTGTTGCTGATAAATCTCCCACCCCAACACTTTGGCAACTGAAGGCCAGAAGCTAAATTATAATATATTGCTAATGATAAAATAATAAAGCAATAAATAGCCTATCCCAGTATTTTTTACCAACAATGCCCTTTGCTGCAACAGTTAGCTGCAGGGTGCTTTTACACCAGTCAGTGTGGTATTGATGTCAGGGTTTTGGCCTTTATGGTAAAATCCTTGAATCGTTTAGAAAATAAATTTTATTGTGCCATTTCGAGCACAACCTTAAAACTGTCTTTCTCTGCCATATAAATGTGTCTTGATACAGAGATGTCCCTCTGTGTTACTATGTGAAGGTGTCAGCCATTATGGCAGGGTTTAAATGTCATTGCACAAATGAAATATTGATGGGGGGTAAAAATGTATCCCTTTATCATCAAGATGAGCGAAATGTTCTCATTTGTCGATGGATGGCTAAAATAAAAATACATCCAATCTCTGTCTTCACATATATGCTTCGTGAAGCTGCAAGGGCTGTTATTGCTCCTTGAAAATGTTAAGTTGACCCTTCTGGGATTTGACAAAAGCCTTTATTAAAACCTGGTGTTTGAAAGCCAGCCTTGAGTTTAAATGTGAAAGTAATTTCCAGAAATGCCTCTTTAAAGAGTAAATTCATTTTGTTTGGAAATAGTTTGTTTCAGTAACTTAAACTGTGAACAAAGTTTCACATATATTACAACTCAGCTCACATATTGTCAACAAGTATCCTTGTCATTGGGGATGTTCACTATACTGTTGTAGAAATTCAGGCAATTGTGTAATTGATGTTTTGCATACAGAACATTAAAAAACTGCAGTATAACTAGCTTGTGGTCAATAAACACATCCCTGGGGCATGTTTTTCATTGTCCTGCAGAGAGTTTATTGGCTGTGCTTTGGATTAACTTTGTCTTTTCAGAATCCTATTAAGACTCTACCCTATCAGTTACTTCAGAGCTCAGCCAGGTTAAGCTCTTCATTATAATTTGCTGATTATACTGTAGATCGAATACAGCATGTACTTAGTAGTCTTCTATCAGCATATATCTGCTATTGAGGTCCAGCAACCTACCTAAATGCTAACACAGTAAAGGTACAGTTTTCAATTTCTGCAGAGCATCTCAGGCATATGTATTAATCGAATGCTTGGTTGTTGAATTCTTGGTGCAGAGTTTGTACATAGAGTTTACTAAGGATGTGCTAATTCATAGTTATGATTCATCCCACATCACTTTCCTCAGGGAGCCTCAGCACGACTCAGATGTACTTTGTAGTGGATAGAAATGGCAGTCCATGACCAAGCATTACGTTTAACAATCTGTAAAGAATGAATGCAGTGCAAGATTGAATAATGTATTTGCCAATTACTTTGCTATATGAAAAAGGTGAATAATGAGTGCAGGTTCTGTCTCTTAAGAAAATGCCACGTCTGGCAATTATGTAAACGCCAACTATAAGCCTTGTGATGGTAGGTTTTTGACAAATCTGCAGTATATAACTGCATTTGTAGGCAGCATTACAGAATTATATCATCCAAATCTCACAACTTGTGGCAGTAGACAATGAATGGTGCAGTAGACCCAGCCCTGTTTGTCTCAGACACGGACCAAGTTCTCCTTTCAGAGATCAATAATGTTGTTTACTTTAAAGGTGTAACAATATTCTCAGTTTATACAAATATTAAATAATAAATAACTTTGGACATAACAACGGGATCTTTATGCTTGGCAAATACAAGATCTTGTGTGTTTATGCTGTGGAAAAGTTGTCTAAATGAAGGCCAGCTGTGTCTCGCCTCATTCAAGCCCAGGGCTTGAAACAGGAAGCTGGGCCAAGTCCTTAGCCTGCTGGGAGGAGGGCTGTAAGGTTGGTATGAGATCCCCCTCTGGAGAAACATTGCAGCATTTTAAAAGGAATTCTTTCATTTGCTGCAGGCCTTCAGTCAAGTTGAGGAGTATGAGTCACTTGAACTTCTTCTGTGCAGTTGAAAATACAAGGCTCTGTGTGAGGTTCCCACTTTGGTGAAAATAAGGGTAAAAATGAAAGATTTTCTTTTCCAAACTGGCACTGACCAACTGGTTTTATTGCATAAATAGTCAAAGGGTGAGTGTGTATGTGTATAAGCATTTGGGGTAATTGCTAGGATGCCTGTATCCACATGGTTCATGTGGTACAGTGTAGTGCTAAGGATGATAAAGTAATCCTCTTAAAGAGTGAAGTGGTTTCTTTGACATACATTAAATGATCCTATCTTGAATGGGTGAATGAATGATGGAAGGAAGAAAGGAAGACAAATGAGAGTGAATTGTTTTCTGGTTCCATGAAGCACTTTCTTTCTAAAGTTCAAATAAAAACCATGGAAGTGTTTATGTTGCTTTTTTTATTTATTTATTTTTTATTAACCAAAATTGACCTAAAATAAAGTTAACTATTCAATTAATTTCTGTTGCAAAAGCTGTTGTAAGTGACAGACTGTGTGCAACTCTCATCTATAAGTTACAGGTTGTGTGGAGACTAGGGTTGGATACCTTTCACATTTGAACCGGTACCAGTACCGGTACCCGGTGTTTGGTATTGGTACTCAACGGTACTTAATTTCAGTACTAAATCTACTTCAGTACTAACGCCTGAAGTCCCAAAATTCTTACTTTTAAATGTTTTGCCTATTTATTTTGAACATTTTAAAAACAAAAAGTAAAGTAAGTAAGTTAAAATACCAGCTTCACTGTCACATTTATTTGGGGTTATCATTTAGATAGTTCTACAGGCAAAGCTGCCTTGCTTCACTATCATCGTGCTTTGTGGCCTCTATATACAGTACCTCCTTGTCAAAGCCACGCAGGTCCATCTACCTCTGACCTGACAGCCACCCATGACAGGTGAGGTGCTGTGACTGCTTGAGAATGCAGTGCTGTCATGCAGTCGTGCCTGAAATGCTGGATATGCTGGAGTTTCCCATCAGCATAACCATTCTCCCTCAAAACCAAACACCTCAATCTCAAGTTTTAGTTTGTTGATGTTTCCAGAGAGCACATAAATGAAAAACACATTTTCAGTGGAAATATATGAAAAATGTATTCAGACTTGATGAATATTGTGCCTGTGTTGCATATATAAGTTATGTTCACCATACAGTAGATTCACAAACAGCTGTTTGTGTGAAAGAAGCTGCTGTAACCTGCATATCCAAATATGCCAGCATGCTGATCACTAAGATATTATATTATCAGTTCAACAGTTCTCCGATTTGATTTTTCAACCGAGATCGGTGCTTGTTTTTTGCTCACATGTTATTTTATTTTATAAAAGGATAGAAATGTTTTATGTTACTTTTTAGATCTCAGTGAATTATTGATTAGTATTGTTACTGTTCCAGCCAACAATGCTGTCTTTTTGGGGCCCGGGACTGTGTTGAACCTATTCTATTTTTGCTTCACATGACTGAGTCGTTGCATTACACAGTGTCCTCAGGGATGTTCATTGTACATTGTATCCATAGCCACAGAGACTGAAGTGGTTGACGAGACACAGTGAGAGATGGCATATAGCCAGGTCAGGTTAATCCACTGTTGTGCTTGACTGCAAGTGTTGACTTGTTGAAGACAAGTTCATCCACAATCTACCCCACAGACCAAATAGTTTCTCTCGGACTCACAGAGCTGTTGTCATGGGAGAGCAAATGTCCCCAGTGGGCCTCCGTCCTATTCAAGTATTATCTTGAACCTTTTCACACAACAGAACAAATGTACGCTGAACGCTACATGGGAGTTTCTCACTTTGTTCCCTACTGTTCTGCTGTTTGGGGTGGTCCACAAGGGTTTATAGTCTGCTTTAAAATCACCTAGTGACCGTGACTATAGTTTGTTAGATGAAAATGTGTGTGTTGTTTGGTTTTAAATGTCACAATCATGACATATATTGACTGCTAAGACCTTACTTGGTGAGGGAAAGCATCATTTTTTCCATTGAGGTATTGATCACTCATATTAGATTAGTTAAATATTAAAAGCGATGGCCCATCCTTGTATCTAGCAATGCTCAAACTTGCTTGTTCTTCCTCTGTGTTTTGATATAAATGTTACACCTGACCAAGCACGGTCCTCTGACTCATTTGTTCACTCTTCATTTCAGAGGCCAATGGAGTTTTGTTCATCCCACACTTTTGCTGTAATTTACTTTGAGTTGTGATTGTGTCTCAGGGGAAATGACAACAAAAAACCATTGTGTTACATATAGATTTATATACATACTTAAGTTGTGTATACTGTATTTGTGCACTGGTTGTTTCTTGTGTTATCCAAGTAAAGCTTCATTATGTGTTGATTTGGAGGAGCCGTTAACAGCTATTGAGTTTTTTATTTTAAAGCCCAAAGCACCACAGCTCTTTAAAACTAGTCAGCTATGTGTGAAAAGGCTTTTCTTTACCTCAAAGGAATCAGTCAGGCATTTTTTAAGGGCTGTTAGCACAGATCAACAGCATCTTGAAGAAAATCCTAAGTGTGTTAAATAGATTGACACACACACCATTTACAAGCCATTTAGCATGCAAAACCAGCTTGATTAGACGAGTGAAAATCCCACTGCATCCAATACCATCTGTGTGCTTTGTAAGGATCACTTAGTTCAATCAGCAGGATGGATAATAAATCAATGAAAACATTGCCATGATTGAATTCTTTCTGTCCTAATTTGAATTACTTGAATGTTGAGCAATTTCGTCATTGACCACATTAATGATCAATAATACATTAATAATTAATATGTATAAAACACATGCATGTTAATAGTTAATATATTACCCATAATACACTAGCAGTACTACACTCCTTCTAAGCTTCACCCCTTGTCTTCACCAACCCAGCAACCTGGACGAGCCCCCACTTGACACAAACTGGCTCAGTGTGCCTGTCAAAGAGGGGAAACAATTTAGGTTCAAGTGCCAATGAAAGTGTTTTATTTATAACAGTGGTCAGAAGTGATTTGTATGGCTATATCTGGATTAGTTTTCAAGCGATAATACTGTAAAGGCAGTGGAACTGTTTAGATGAAGACCTACAGGCACTTTTTCAGGTTGGGTGAACTCACACCTCCACATCCGCAACACTTTTTCTGTTCTATTCCTGAAACATTGAAAAACCGTTTGCCATGAACAGTTGTACTTGATGCACTTTGAATAGTTATTGTCTATGGAGTGAACAGACATTCCTCAATCTGGACACTGAAAGCATAAGTACAGAGTGAAACAGTATTCCGGGGACAAATTGTACATTACAATAATTTTGCAGTAGCTTTAAACATCACCGGTTAATAAATTGTTGATTGATTAAATTCGATTAAACAGATAGTCATTACCTTTCATAGTTTTACTAAACCTCTGTCTATGTTTTTATTTGTGTTCTTTTAAGTGCCCTGTTGTGACACTATATAACTACATTTTCAAGGAAATACCTTGAGCATTTGTTGGTCCCAGCTCACACTTGTGAGGGTTTGATGTTACTCTTTACAATATATGATAGGAATTTTAATATGTTTGGGTTAATGACTGCTGGCTGTATGAAACTATATGAATATAGAGTATATAAGATTATATTGGGGATTATGTAAGCAAAAATAACTTGCAGATGACATGATCATGACAGTATTTGTTTGTGCAGCCTAATACCATGCTGAAAAATGCTATAAATGTATTTTTTACTGATTTACTTTATTCAGTACTATCGTAAATGATGAATAATGTCCTCATAAATATTAGCTGTTGATCTTTTTTACGACTTTATCTTGGCACCATTATTTTTTAGCCTTTGCCATTTTTAGGCCACCGCTTGACTGGAGAATAAGATGATACTTGTGCAAAGAGCTTCATTCACCTCACGTCAGCTCTCTACAACTGCTGTACCTCTGTCATATTGTTTATGTCCTAGCTGTCACACAGTCTGCAGTCACAGCTGATTCTAATTATTATACCTGCAAGTCATCCCCTCGAGGGCGCATTGGGAGATTTGTTCAGACGACAATCCACATCCTTCCATTAAATGTCATGCCTGTTGACCGCGCTCCCCCACAAGTGCCCATTATGTGTGCACTGCGTCTAAGGGCCCTTCTCACTATCAACCAATTACCAGTGGAGAAAACGCCTATACATATTCTTTATAGACATCACTTATACAATCAGCTAGCCATGTTTCTTGAAATGAGCATTGATTAAGCCTCTTAAATCCTCATTATCTTCACTATACACAGGAGCCTTTGATAACAGATGGAACTTAATTGCCATTTTGAATGCAGAACCTGACCAGAGTAATTGCTCTCTGACAGCAGTTGGACTGGATCAGGGTTCAAAATCTTATTCTGCAATGGATTGATGCCCAGTGGACACGTTTTATTTAGGATCTGAACATCTTTTTTATCAAAGTTTTGAATATTGAGAGCTTGAGTGTAGAAAATGAATATATATGGGGGAGTAAGCCAGTCACGCAAACAAGTATGAAAGTAGTTGGACTGAAGCCTTAATGACAAGTTGGATACAACAAAACACACAGTAAAAAAACTTTCCCACACACTCAAACTCAATCTCTCAAAGGTTTCTGCCTGCAATCTGCATCAGTGTTTTAAGGTACCTACAGTGATAGAGCTATATAAACAATTGAAAGGGAACTGAGTTGCTTCTTAGTGGAAATTGTATAGTGCGGTTATACTGCAGATCAGCTTCAGTCCTCATAGCGAAGACATCCAACGTTAATGGGAGTATTTAATATTTAATAAGTATTTAATGTCCAAAGACCAAGCCAAACCTCAAATGACTGAGTTTAGGTGTTTGAGCTCTACATCAAACTCAGTTCAGTTTCATTTCATAGTGAATGTGAACAGCATGATTGCTAAATGCAGCATGAGGTCCCTTTCACTGAATATCTGATTGGCCAGAATATGATTGGACATTGTTATAAATTCTCTCAGGGCATTGCAAAACAGGCCCATAAAACTAAATAACTTAAGATGGATTTTTTGAATCATATCTCTGCTAGTGGTGTGAGTTAATGTTCTTATTCTCTGTGCATTTTCACTGCCTCATTTTACTATTAGTCAAATGAAAGACAGATCACATCATTAGTTGTCATAACACTAACGTAAATTGTAAACCATCTGACTTATGACTTGTGTTAATGAATGCAGGATCATTACTCGATTAAAAGGCCTGATTCTGTGTATATTTTATTGTGTGTCTGCTGAAGTTGGCCGCCCAGTCAATGTGAGTGCAGCAGCTTCGGGTGTTTTGTTTATGTTTACTGTCTTTGAAAAAGAGAAGTTCATGTTCATAAATGACTGTAATAATGTTTTCTCAGGCTACTAAATGTTTTTTTACAATAGTAATTGTGTAATACAAGCCTGCTTTTTCAGCTGGTGTCACTTAAGAAACACACATAATGAATTATTAAGTAAACACTTTCAAGTGTAGATGAGGATAATACTTTATACAAATACTTTATACAGTCAAATAATACTGATTGGAACCTTAACTGCAGACACAGTTGGAATCCAAGTGCAACATGCTATACCAAAAATATATAAGTAAATGTGAGCACACTGCCATTTACACAAATTCACACATACATACTGTAATGGTGTGTGCTGCTCCTTGGTCAATAGAAGACGGAGTTTACACTGTGCAGCTCCTAAGATATACTGTATAGATAATGTGTGTTGTACTACAAGAATGTGAGGTAATAATAAAATAGAAGAAATTAATCAGATCACAGCCGGCCTCACAGTATGTGTATGACTTTACATAAAGATGAGATTATACACCTATAAGTAGTATAAAAATAGCAAATGTAGTAAATGTACAGTACCAGTCCAAAGTTTGAAAAAACACTTTCTCATTGATGTGAATGGGAAAGTGTGTCACAACTTTTGACTGGTACTGTAAGTTCAAAATTACTAAATAATTAAAAATACTAAATTATTAGTGAATCTGAAGGTTTCTTATCTAGTTTAGAATTAGTACTGCGAGATAAAGGCTAGCAGCCATAGCAAAGAGCATAAAATGTAACTTATTTATGTCTGCACCTAGTGAGGCTACTTTAAATGTCTACTGTTGTTCTCAGATCAATGAGTATAGCTCACTTCATTTACATGCCCAAGGCTTCAACTTTTACTTTTTCTTGGAAACTACTCTTGCTTTGTTCCAGTGTGACCATGCCTCTCTTGACATTTAGGGCCCTATTTTAACGATCTATAGCACATGGCGTGAAGTGCGTGGCGCAAGTGCCTTTGGGGCGTATCCAAATCCATTTTTGCTATTTTAACGGTGTAAAAAAGGTCACTGCGCCAGGCTAATTGTCTAAAAGGGTCGGACTTAAGTCCCCTCATTAAACATAGGCGTGTTTTGGGCATAACAGGCGGTAAACCAATCAGAGTGTCATCTCTCATTTCCTTTAATATCCAGGCGCGCTGTCACCTTGGCGGAATGTTAGTTTGATGCATAGACTGTATATAAAATGGACGTAACATCTGTGACGTCACCCATTGGTTTGTGGACTGCTGCTTGGAAGCGAATAGTTTCGGATCTGGGCAGCGCCATCTTGAAAATTTCCGGTGCATGCCGGGTAAAAAAAAAACACGGATTCTACTTATATGGGCATCAGGAGGAGCAAGAGGCGCCCTGCTGAACCTGTGAACCAATCAACCTGTCAATCACGACGTAGCCATGCCCTAATGCATACCCTGCTTTATCGTCAAAAATCAGGGAGGCCAACATTTCACCGCCTGGTTTGATGGCGGATTTACCAGGATTGGTCACATGACTACATTGACAATTTCATTGATCATTACTGCGATTGACTGATTCTGATACATAGTGGCACGTCATTGTGACTTTTTTTAATTTGACGATGTACATCATAATACGAAGACACATGCGCCACACCCGCCATCCGCTGTGCGCCGACCGCAAGATGGGGCCCTTAGTTTTTCAAGGCAGTTCAGTGCAAAAGCATTGTGGTGGACTGTTTTTCTTCATTAGTATAATCAGTTCATTAGTATTCACTTCTCTTCTCTTACTCTTTCTTTATATGGTATACTTTTACCTTCACCTTCTCCGTAAAAGACAGTCCAGCCTCACAGAAAACAAAACTAGTGGTACTTATGGCTGGTTCCAACTTTCAAAGTTCATGACCAGTACATTGCCCTTAAACATCCCAGTTTAAATTGTAAATATCACTGGGAAAATGTTGCAGGTTCTATGCTACCCCGGTTTACAGTATACATTTTGGTTTTTACAGTAACTTTAACACATGATGGATGACTGTCAAACAGTAAAATACAAATGTGTTCATATAACTTCAGTTTCCCTGTACTTAACAATATCTGCAGTCTACTAACAAGAACAAACTGGGATGTGGCTTTTTCATTGGTTGAGTTTATGTGATAGATTACCTGTTATCAATAAACACCTTAATGCAAATACCTGATAAAAACACATAAAATGTTTCCTGCAAGTTTGTGGAATGCTTTGTTACATGATTGACTGGTGCACTATGAATTGTGGGATACTCAGGGTTGAAAAGGAAACAAATGCTGTCTCCCCCAAACATACAAAAAGGCAGAATTTATTGGCCACATTTTACGAATGGGGATTGTTGGGCTGTTATGATATATATATATATATATATTGAAAGGCAAAACCAACCACATACTGGACTCCAAAGCGCTCAGCAACAGGGTTTGAGATGCAGATGCACAAAGTGCACAAACTGATCCTCACCTGGGCTGCATCAGCTCAACCATGTGTGACTCACTGTCTTTCAAAAGCTTTTCACAGGCTGTAGATTCAGCTGAAGTCTCCTTGGCTTTGAAAACTTCCCTAAAAGAGCTTACCATAACCTTACTGCGGGTATAGGTAACTCTATAAATATAATACTCATAACAGAATTTACACATATACAACAACATATAGTGTTGTGAACTACTTTGCATTAGAGTGCCTTTATTTATTCTATTTTTCATTTGAATGTTGAGAAATCCTGAAATATAACATGCCTGAAAATAATTTATAGTGTTTGGATTGAAATTCATTTCCTGGAAAAATGTCAAGACCTTTTGACTCCTCATGTGCTCTCATGATTACCTTTAGGCAATAACTCACATTCGTGTCACTCACACATACTACTTAATACCACTCTTTCCTTTATTTTTTAAAACATTTTTTGGTGGGTCATTGGTAAATATCAATTTTTTTTTATAAATTTTAGCAGTTGCTTCCCAATAGTCTGTTTTTTTTTCAATTCTCAGGGTTGTAGGATTTACAGTATGGCAGGATTGTATACTTTAGACTAAAGGAGGAACTTCTTTGTGTGTAATTTAGCTGTATAACCTGATGTTTAAGTGACTGCTGTACAAACAGTCAGTATGTAATCATAAATCATGTTGCAAAACCAAAATGATAATCAGACCTCAAAGCTCTATCTTCACTCTGACATTAGTCGCACCATGACAGAACTAAGCTTTTGATTTACAATTAGTGCATGTTATTTGGGATCATAGTATATGATAAAATGTATGATTATGGCTCCGCTACACTGTTTCAACTTCCTGAGTATTCCAAAGAAAACTCACATGATATGCCATGTTCTGTAATTTCACACCAAAACCAATGTTTTATCACATAAGCTGGCTTCATCAGATGAAATGTTGGCATTCTGGTAGGTCAAGTTATACGGCATAGAATGTTTAAACATGATTTTGAAGTTCATGACAGTCTGGCGCGTATAGGACAACGTACAGTACCAGTCAAAAGTTTGGACACACTTTCTCATTGAAATGAAAGGGAAAGTGTGTCCAAATTTTTGACTGGTACTGTATATGCCGATATCGATATGTCTGTGATAATATCAGCTGACCAATATATCAGTCGGGCTCTAGTATTGTCCTAGTATTTCCTTGTTTTTGTGAACTTAACATAACCGTTTGCTTTCTTGTGGTGCTCAATATAACTCAAACTACCTTTTTGAGATGAATAGATGCCAGATTCATATAATTAAACAAAGCATAAACATAATATAGCCTGTTGGTTTCCTCTGCCTTCTGTAATCTTGAAACTGAATAACATTATATTATAGTTATTGATAAAAAAATTGCTACCAAAGAAGTTCGATTTAAACACAGAACTTTAGAGGAAGCCAAGTCACTCCACTTAATGCACTAATTGTTTGCCTGATGATTTTAAAAAAAAAAAAGAAAAAAAAAAAACTTAATGTAGACTTTTTTATTTTAAATAGAATATTAATTGATTTATACAGTAATCACTGTTATTTAGTATTAAGTGAATGGCCTTAAAGAGACATGGAGAAGGAGTTTAATCCATGTCCACCTCCCACTTGTCCACAGTATCCTTTTTACTTAAAGGAATAAATCAAATATCACAATAACATCTCTATTATTTTTCAATTTTCCGCCATGGTGTTACTTCAGATGATGAATGATCCTCCTCCCAGGGATTGGCTATGGTTCATGTCACAGTGTTACATAATGCTGTCAGCCTTAATATCCAGGCCTCCAAGTTATGAGGTTAGACAATACATTTTTCCCTTCATGTGGGAAATGGATGCTGTTGATGGTGAGGCAGCCACCTGAGTCTTGTTGACCTTTGAACATCTCTTTATCATCATCACAATGGCAGGTGATGGCTTTAGTCGAGTTACTTTTAGAGTAACTTGTTGATTTTGCTCATGATTTCTTACGTGTATTTGAGTTTCCCCTCTCTTCCCTATCACAATTACATTATTTATGCTGTTCCATGCTCACAAGAATAAAACATTTCTGTCACAATGCTGAAACCTTCGAATTTATTTTTTAGATGAAGATATATGATTTGCAGTCAATATGAATTTATATAAACTTTTATTTCAGTTATAATTTCCCTGATATATGAGTGCATACACTCTGGCACGGTTTGTCTGTTTTACTCCCTCCCTATGTCCATGTAAACACTATCCCTTCATGTGAGATTGCTCTATGACCTACTGGCAAACACACACTAAAGTTTAAATTCCAAGGTCACTGTTTACAGTATGGGGGCATATTCCTCTCTAAACAATATCCTGCAGTTTGTAATCTAATAATATTGTTGCAAGATAGGCATGTGTAAGTAATAAACTTATATCAAATCCATTTCCATGCAGTTTTGTCTTAGTCAAATCGAAATAGTTCCTGTCCAATTATTCTTTCCTCATTCACCGTTTCATGGCCGTGGAGCTATTGTTTGGTGACAGCGGTTAAGGTGGTAGGAGACAAGAACCAGAGGGAAACAATGAAAGCTTCCCACCCTGGGAATAGAGGCTTTTGGACAGCAGCGGGCTGCAGAGCCTCTTGATTGTTAGATCTAAAAGCTTTCTTTCCAACAATTGCTTCATTTTAGGTGCCTTGGGTAAGAACTGGAGAATTTAATCATTGCCATTTTTCTCATTTCTTGTCTGTGTTCAGAGACAAAACTTCAGGAAATTGCTCCAATGAATTTGTGACTGGGAAAAGACATGGAAGAAATTGATTTGCCGGAGTGGGAATGGGAGTGGGAGTGGGACTGTGCTACATTATCTTCAGGGAAGAAAAGTGATTTTGTGCTTTGTTGCGCTGGCAAGTATTGACTTGGAAATCCCCATTACACTCTCACTCACTGTATAATTAATCCTGTCCAGAAACAAAGGAAATGATGAGGTCAGAGGCAGACAAATATTTCCAGCTACCTTAACAAACCTGCTGAGAATACCACAACTGTGCTTCTTTCCTCTCTCAAAAACAGTGACTAAGGTGATAGGTGACAGAGATAACACCTCACATCCTCTAAGTGTCATGTCTTGCAGAATTTTAACAACACTTGCATGACTCTGTTGCGGCCTATATTTCTTATAATGTATTATTATTATTTATTACTTATAATCCACCTGTTGTTAATGGCAACAATAGAAAAGTGACAAACCTGATCCCAATGTCTTGAGTGTGACAGTTGCCTTATTTTGGTGCTTTATGAGGATTGCTGCTCAGTACCTTTCCTAAGGATTTGCTAAGATAAATTTGCTTGATAAACAGACTAATCTGCACCTATCACTGCTGAAATATTGAGTACATTATTCTAATGCACTTACAGTGAAGATAGCTTGGTGCCTTTGCCTCCTAATAGAGATGTTCCTCTAAGATGGTGTGTCAGAGGTGATGTATGTGTTGAACCTCCAAGTGTTGCTCCAGAACAAGCCCACTGGGACAACCGATAACAAGCAGCTAAGCTCTAATGAAGACACCAGAAGACAATGGGTTTTGACTTCGTTCATCTTCAGCCCTGCCTCTAATGACGTCCTTTTTCTATCTTAGTCTGTCATTTACACTGTCTCTCTCCTTTTCTCTTTTTATTTTTCTGTTGCATACTCTCTAAAAGCAAGACCCATTCCACAAATCTCAACATTAAAAGAAAACATATTTTTTAAGCAGATCATTTAAACACTAATTTAGGTTTTAGGAGTTTAACTTGAGCAGCAGGAATGGGAGAGACTAAATATGAGCAGCTCATGAAGCACAAATAGAGTGCCAAAATAGAGCACTCCAGATGTGCTGATTGCTGATCACAATCAGATGTGAATATTTGCTCAATCTGCTCAGCACATATGTTTTGTATTTCCTGTGGAGAACAAATCAGGATGCACTTCTACAAGATAACTTTGCTTCCTACAGGCTAATTGTTCCAGTCTTGTCATATATCCTGTCAGGTAAGCTTTTTTAAATACATTGATTGGAACTCTGTAGTTTCGATGAACATTGATTGCTGCTGATAAGCTTTGACAGCTAAACGGACAAGAAAACTAGCACACCACCCAGAAACTCAAATTTCATCAACAGAAATGAGCAAAAGGTTTAGTACAAATAGCCCTCACTGTAGCATCTCGTGCAACTCTGTAGCCCTTTGGTCTTTAAAGTGTTTGGAGTGAAATGGGGCAACTCACACTGCCACCAGCTGTTTACTGAAAGATGAATTATAGCGACATTGCATCATTGAGATTCAGGCCCTTCTTGCCTGGTTTGTGGGCTGGCAGTGTGAGTTATGGGTCAGAGTTTCATGTTGGTTATTGACTATACTGCAGCAGCTCTTAGGAGGCAGGAGAGGGTAGTCAGGGTAGAGTTGTGGTGGTGTGATATGTCCGTGTGTGGGGGATGTATTGATTTGCAATCATTGAAGATGACATGAATGCCAACATACTGGCAACTGTAACTCTTTCTTTATTGGTTGGTACAGTGTATGTATAGATTGGAAAATAATCTATATTGTTTGAATACAAATCTGGTCAAAAACACAGCATGAGTGTAGAAAGAGGGTTTTTTCACCAACAGCTATGACTGCAATGCATTTGACTCCCAACTGGAGATTGTGTGTGAATATTCACTACTGCAGGCATGAAGAAAGATCATTCATGCTCCAGCATAGGCTTGGTATGTCCTGCCAAGCTCTTAAAAAGGGTCAAATGCTCATATGTATTCTTTGCAAGCCATTAATCAAATACTCACAGTACACTGTGCTATCATACTAGGTCTGCTTTGATGATCTGACAGCCCATGTGGAAAACTTATAAAGGTGAATTACACCTATATTACCGACATCCAAGCAATACATGTCCTATGACACTGTTTAACCTGGATGTCTGCAACCCACATATCAAGCAACTTTCCTCTGTGAAAAAAACACTGCATATTTGTACTACTACTGCTATGTACACATCAAAAATATGTTGTTACTTGTGGCAAATGGGCCTGCTAAATACATATGTTTTTATAACTGTGAGCATATAGATATGGATTATTATGCCCATGCTCCGTTAAAGAAACTTGATATGACAAAGTAGGTACTCTTTGAACTAACAGTGCATTTCTCTCCGTGTAGTAATATCGTTACATTGAAGCAGAGCTAGTGTTGTCTGCTCAGAGTCTGAGTGCAGAGGCAGTAGCTACAGCAACTAGCTATGTTAGTGATGCAAATGTTGCTGCTGGGCATCTGCCAGAGAAAAATGTGGCACTAAACTTTAGGACACAGGAGAAAGAACTAAGGAAGAGCGAATATGAGCAGTTGCATGTCAACTGATTTATGAGCCACATTTTATTGCACTCTGTTAAAGTTTTAAAGGCATGATAAGCACTCGGCACATTTTACACGTATATGATGTGCTAATGAAGTGTTGCAATCATAAATTGCTGTCTTTTATTCATGATTTTAGAAGAGGCAATATGTGATGGATGATACCGAGTTTGATTTATGCCAAAACAGTGTTTAGAGATAAAAACAAAACAAAAACATGATCTTGAGCAGCACTGTCAGTAGTCAGTTTGTGTTTGCATGTCTGAATTATGTGAATAATGATATTGACCTTTTGACTGAATTATGACACATAAATGGGCATTTAAATGTTAAATAGACTGCATTTATATATCTTCCTAATCTTCTGACCATTCAAAGCACTTTACACTAAATGTTAACATTACATAATCAGCACACACATTTATACGATGATGGCAGAGGCTGCCATTCAAGGTGTCAACATGCTAATCAGGAGCAAATATCAGGATCTAATCTAATGCACATCCATGCACGCACACACACACACACACACACACACACACACACACACACACACACACACACACACACACACACACACACACACACACACACACGCACACACGCACACACACACACACACACACACACACACACACACACACACACACTTACACAACACAGGCACAGCCATCAGGTGTAACTCAGTATTTTGCCCAAGGACACTTTGACATGCGGACTGGAGGAGCCGGGGATCCAACTGCAGATCTTCCTACTTGTCAATTTACATATTACTCATCATTGAAACTGTTTGTGACTTTTTTTCCTTGGATTTTCTGTTGGTGAAGCCCAGGTTTATGTGAGAGGCTTTATTTCTACATTTGCTTGGTCATGGTGCCCACAGCTCATATTGAGCGCTCCATTTGTTGTGTTTTGGCAGAGCTATTTAAGAAGAATGCAGTGGAAAAGGAAGAGGTGAACTATAGGTGGATGCACGCACAGTGTAAGAGTGACAGACAGATATGCTTCAGATCCCTTTGCTCCACTGCTGAAAGAGCACTAAAACTGTTAAACTCAAGCGAGGTCTCTGAAAATGCATCACATTACAGATGCAACCCTCACCACTAATGGAGTCTGCTCATGCTTACTCAGTGCTAAGTGAAGACTACTGAAAACCACCTATTCAGACGCTTTCATCGCAATGCAGCAAGTGTTGGCCTTGAAAACATTAAGTCTGAGGAGGAAAGGGAGGGGCGTACTTGTCTGATAAAAGGAGAGAGCAGCAAGAAAATAAGTCTGGACATTTAATGACAGCGCAGTAAGAATATACAGTATTTGTAATATGATATATGATGGCCAGCTCACACAATTAGTCCCCCTCACCCTGTCTCGTCTTGGTGTCAGACAGTTTTTTGAGAGCCAGCAACAGGCGCCTTCATCCACTTTGAGTCGGCTTCTTGTTTGGCTGCAGACTACAGTGCACTCATTGACCTGCACTTACACCATGAGATCAACCCTGTGTGCTCTGACAGTATATAGACACAGATGCATTCAAGTGTGCAGACCTGGACGTGTACCCTTTGGATACACATGCAGTGATTGTGTGTTTGTGGATGCATTTGTCTGCATTTGAGCTCAAGGTTTCACAGACATGCAACAGTGTGATTTTTTGTATTAGTGTGCAGTGTCTGCTTCAGCTCTTGTCATGTCAGTGAAGAGGTGGCACTGAACTGTGCAATAAGAGCAGTAAGCCTGCAGGCAGGATCGGCCATCTGGACACATGATAAGGAGCCTAGCCCAGATCAGTCGTTTTGTTCTTTTTCTTCTTTTTTTTAGTACCTTTCAGTGTTCTGAGATCTCTGTGTCTTTCTGCTGTCTGTCTACATATTAGTCAACAATGATACACTGTATTTTAACCATCTCTCTTTTTCTCTCCTTTCTGTTTTCTGTCTTTCTCCATCTGTCCATTTATCTGTCTCTCTCTGAATCTCTCTCTCTCCTTCTCTTTCTTCTCTGTTTTCCTCTCATCTCTTTTCTTCCCTGCAGTTTGCTGTTTTGTGGTCCACAAGAGGTGCCATGAATTTGTCACATTCTGCTGCCCCGGGGCTGATAAGGGGCCCGACACAGACGTAAGTAACTGAAGCCCAGCTGTTTGTTGGTGAGAGTTGCCTTTCTTATCATTGTACTGAAGAACATCCAGTTGTATCAACTGGACCTGCCTTTTCCCCCCAAACTCGCTCTTGTTGTTCTTTAGTTGTATGTTGATGCAAAAATATTGACTAACTTAAAAGAAAGAGATTTACATCGGTAATTATTGAGGGAAAAGCTCTCATCTTTTAGTCTGGTAGTATCTATTCGAAGAAGGACATTCAAATGTTAAATTCAGTCGACTCATGATTGAATCACAGCAGCAGCAGGTGGCTAATTCAATTCATTCAATATCAATGTTCCAGTCGAATCACTGGGTGTCACAATTAGGAAAAATTATTTGAATATCCCACTTAGTGAGTCACTGTCTCCACCCCCTCTAAGAAGAACTAAACTAATTACCCTCTGCCAGTAACATTTGCCACTTGCCATCAAAGTCAATACTAAACAGGTCGTGACATCGTAATGTACTGGTAGTGGCCTTCATATCAGGATGTTATGGAGTCGATGGTAAAACACTAAATAATAACTCCAATTCATCCTGAATGACCGAGTTCAAACAAAAGTCTATTGGCAGATTGTACTGTACCATTAGCAGTGATGTGTGCTGGCCCATGGACAGATGTGAAATGTAGGAGCTCACATCTGCCTTGGCCAGGTGGAGAGAAACTCACAGTTATAATAAATGGTCTGCCTGCAACTGTTTGAATTAATGATAACACTAAAAAGAAAGACGAGACTCCAGATAGATTTTGAACTGTTCTCCAAATTTACTGCGAGAAATGTTAATTTGGAATGAGTTTAGCTTTTTGATATTATTGATTGAATTGGCATTTGTCAGTGAAGCTGCTTTTAAAACACTTCATACATGCTTTAAGTTATGCCACTTTTGACGTGTGTGTTGGTTAATTTTCTCTGCATATAGAACCAAAAAGGATGCAGTTTTCTGTTACACGCATTGCTCAAATTAAAAGGACAACTAGCACATCAAAATCATTGAGGTGCTTGATAGATATCAACGCTTGCACGACATGTTCAATGAGGCTTCCTATTTGCGTTTTCATTGGCTGCTAGCACCAACTACGTGCCATCAACCACTGCTTGCCTGCTTGGTAAGTGTGAAACTCCATTTACATGCCTGCTTGGCTGCTGGGCATGCATAACCCCTCTCAGCATTGCAGAAGCACAACCTGGCCTCTGTAACTGGAGATATGTCAGTGTGTCATTCAAGATCATCAATCCAGACTCTTTAAATAGAGCACGCCAAGGATGACACGGAAGCCGTAACAGCAGAAAATAGTATGAGCCAGGGTGATTTTTGATTCAAGCTGGCAGTTGGGTTAAGAGTACTGAAAGAACATCAGGTTCATCGTCAGCAGGACAGTTTTTAATGACCTTTGACATCTGTGTGTTCTTCATTAATTAATTTATTGCTGTTTGATATTTTAAAAGGTTTATGTGTATTTTTTTCAGTTAAGGTTATCTTTGTTATTAATTCTGTCTCATCAACAGCCAAGTATCAGTTTCCCCTCAGAACTCTCCTTACCCATCTCTAGTGTATTTATACATGCTGTGGTGTAGCAGACCTTATTTAGCCTTTTCCTTTAATGCTATTTGTCATTTCCACACCATCAGATATATAGGCATACTGTATACTACTGTATCTAATACAATTTAATAACAATGGCTAACAGAAAGGGTATCAGTATGTAGAAATCTGTGATACTAGAGACTTTGCTCAGAGCACCAGAGTGTTAAATTAATTCCTGTGACCACATGAACTGAATCTTTTTTCTCTTTAAAGATGCATGGGTATTTGATCTCCTATCATATCAAAATAATTGACGCTCCCTTTAATATACTTTTCTGCACTTAGCAGTACTGTTGCTAGGGGCAACCACACATATTACATGGCTTGCTGCCTCCCAGGCGTGCAATTCAGGAAGGCAATAACTCCCATGGCCAGCAAATATCCTGAAGATCTACAGTACAATATCTAGGCTACCTACATTTTATGACTCATGTCTGTGTTTTATAACTCCCCTGCTGGAAGAAACAAAATGTGCACAAAAGATGCCAACCAGAGCCATGAGATCTTTTTAGAAATCATCTTGAGCAGGTAGCCTTGATTTGACTTACCATGAATACATTCTACCCCACTGCAAACGCCTCAGGGTCTTGTTTCAAGGGCAGGGCCTGCACATATACACATAATCACACCCGAGAATTGCTCTGTGTAGCAAGTCTAGTAGTTTACCCCAGAGCATTTTCAGTGGTGCCTTTCAGTGGTGCAGGGTGCCTTTTTTCAGTAAAGAACAACAGCTGAGGGAGCGTCCTGGTCACCAAAAGGTTACCGGGAATGCCACATAACCGCAATGTCCTTCTTCTTAATATCATAAAAAACCCCAACAACAAACAAAACAACACTTGATTCATCTCCCAGTTTCACAGTGATTGGAGTGGATATTTGTCCAATCACAGGCTTGCTGTTTTAACCACTTCACTGCTTTACATTAGACATTTTACATTATTATTGAATAGTAAATTTAACTTTGTCTCATGATATTGATGAAGGTACAGGTAAAATAACACGTACAATAATAGGTATACAGAAATATGTATGCTGTATCTTTTGATTCATTAGAGCATTTGAATGCTTTGTCAAATTGATTTTGGTACACTGTATTTCCAAGGCAAACTGATGGAAATGTTGGATGAAGTTTGAAATGAAATGGCAGAAACTGTCTTGAGAATGAAATATGGCTATCTTGATGGGTTTCTTCAAATTATTACAACTCCTAATAAATAATCTTGCTCAAAATTGTATTTGAAATTTAAGCTCATCACTTGGAGTAGTCAGTAATAGTATCACTTTTATAGTAAGCACATTCCGTGCTAGTATCAATTACTCTGATTAAAGCAATTAATTTAACAAAATGTTTTCGTTTGACTGTCGAGTGTAATGTTACCAGCAGCTCGAGTAAGTTCAGTGCTTTACAGGACAAGACCATCAATAATGCAAAAGCTTCCCATTTCACCACAGGGGCTCAGCAGATGAAACTGAGAGGTTTGATGTGCTTGTGTGGGTGTGTGGGTGCTGCATCATTGATGTCCACTTAACCAGTGCAGCACATATGACCCGGGGCAATCTGCAAGACGTTTTGCACTGATTTCCCCCCTGCACACACACACACACACACACACACACACACACACACACACACACACACACACACACACACACACACACACACACACACACACACACACACACACACACAAACACAAACACAAACACAAACAAACACACACACACACCATTCACGCCTAGTCCCTCAGGGCTGTTCAGTGCACAGATAGCTGTGACACAGTAACAGAGTTAAGCAGCAGCACGGTGCCCTTTCTGTCTCCTCTGCTTGGAAATGGACAGAACTGACCGGAGGGTGACATGATAGCCTGGAAGAGCACAAACAGACACCCTGAAAATACTCCAATGCCATTTTGGAAGATATAGACCAGTAAAATGGTTTAAAAAAACACATGCTCTAAATGACTCAGTTAAAGGGATGCAGGGTGTAAACTGGACTTCAGTTAAACTGTGAGAAATCTTATTTGTAATATTAATGAGTAAGGCCGTAGGCAGGGGTGATCTAATATTTAAAAGGGCAAAATACACAGGAGGAGATGGTTTTGGCAGACTCCAGCAGGTCTGGGAAAATAGGTGTTCTGGTGAGAAGGCTTGGGACGCACACCATCTCATTACAAGGACCCTGCTTTGGAATTGAAAACAAGATTAAACTAGAGTGGAGCTAAATTACATCATCTGCGCCACAGGCGTCTTGGGTTGGCACAGGCAATGGAGCCTTTCATCTGTATTTTTAGTCCATTTCCTTAAAGCAAGGGTGTTGGCCATCTCTTTGTAATAGGCCTGTTCTGGCCCAGGAGTTGTCTGTAAACACCTTGCCGTGGTGCCCAGTGTTTTACCATCCAGGAAGCCACTGGTGCAAAGAAGAAGAGTCCACAGGTCATTCACTTAAACACTTCTTCTGAGAGGCAGAGTTCCTGGGAGGAGGATTCTGCTAGTAGTGATGTGGCATGCTAGGTCTTCCATCAACATTAATTTTCCAGCATGAATCACCACAGCACTGGATTTTTCTTTGTTAGTAGCAAACACAGTCATAGTGGACATTGGCAAGCTGTTCCACTCAGCTTTTTAACTATAACAGCACAATCAACAAGGGGTTTTATTACTCAGATTTTAGGAGCATTCTTTTGACATTTTTGTCAAACATAATTGTTTTCAGAATATCCGTCTCAACCGGGTTTTTTACAGCAGTTTGCATCACACGTCCTTGGCCGTTTACGTTCAGCCCTGTGCGTTGTAAACAAACCAACTAGCCAACAGTTTGTAAGGATGGGATAAAGTTGCATGAAGGTCTGGTTGTGTAACGCACCCCTGCACAGGCAGAATGACAAATGCTGGAGCAGGGAGGTGGACAGAGGAGAGGAATGAGAGGAGAGTGAAGAGCTGTCCAGGGCAGGCTGAAAAAACAGAGCACACCTTCTCCAGGAGCGCATTGGTTATTATCCTGATATGCAGCCACGGACTGACAGTGACAACATGTGTAGTAAACGTCATGGGACAACCTAGTTACTGCATGTACCTGTAACTATACATTTATAA
The DNA here is from genome assembly GCF_963691925.1 of Scomber scombrus. Taxonomy (NCBI): domain Eukaryota; kingdom Metazoa; phylum Chordata; class Actinopteri; order Scombriformes; family Scombridae; genus Scomber; species Scomber scombrus. The sequence continues at coordinate 13,681,502 of NC_084971.1, read as the reverse complement.
TAGCCTGTCAGTCATATCAATATCACTTAAAAATATCAGGCAGTAGGTTAGTTTCACACCTTACTTCACTGCCTGCAGATATATTTCCCGTTATTCCCATTCCCAAATCATTTTGGTGTCTGGACTTTAGAAAGGAGGATGAAATTTTACATGATTTATTTTCTCTGAAAAAAATAATATTATGCACACATGAATGATGTACTCTAAATGCTCAGAAAACTCTGAATACATAAAGGTAATGATTGTCAAGACTTTATATGACAGAGATTTATAAAAAGATTTAGTGTGAGAACTATTGTATGTATGTCCTGTTTAACAGTGAAGTAGCATTCAGTGTTTGCTTGCCTGACTGTAAATCTAGCTGCTTATGGCTGTGTGATGTAATGGCTTCTGTATCAACGTCCACATAGGTCAGCCTCCCACCCCTTAGTGAGTCGAATCCCAGCGCATGCTTTTAGCACTCTTCCCTGTGCAAGCCTAGGCACAAACATCGCTTCCAAGGACGTAGTCACAAAGAAACTTGATGCTGCATATTTGTGCTTAGTGCACTGATTTTATTTCGGTGTGTGAGTGCTGAAATGTCCTGCGGAGCCCTGTCATGGTGTACTGTTTTAGCAAGATGAGATCAGTGTAGACTTAAACATGCCCACAAACACACAAGACATGCGCATAAAATCACACTGTAATAAATGCCAGATAAGATTATCATGATGACTGGTAGCTAGAGCTGCAGCCTACAGAATGGGCACATGAGAGGAGACACAACAGCCACTCATGCACAGGGAATATGAGAATGTACTCCACTCGTATACTGTGTCAGATGAAGTTTGGCCTCTTTCACAAAGTTGTATTCATCGTATTGAAGAAGAGCCACCCCCTCTGTCTAGAAATATTTCTGTGATGTCATTATCTGTTCAATGAATGAACTATGTGTAAATGTGCATAAGTTGAAATCTGCCTAAACACCAGTTGCACAAAGAGTTTAGTAGATGAGAAATCAAGATAGAATGTGAAAAGAGTTGTGAGCCATTGCAGTTTATTTCAATCCAATGATGGACTGGAGACCAAATGAGGGTGGGGAGGGTTTGAGCTAGAGAAGAAGTGGGAGGAGCTGGGAAAGGAAAGGACATGTCATTTCCAGAACACACTGCATAAATGTGAAACCTTTTGCAGAATTAGATTTTAAAGTCTGTTTGCTGTAATGCACTTCTCCATGCTCCACTGTTTTGAAAATCCCCCTGCTGATTACTGTTGATGCACTGGAGCTGTTGCGGTATAGAGTTTCTCCTTCTATTAACAAAAATATCTTGTGGTTGTGTTGTGTTTCTTTAGGCAGAACTATATGACAGATTGCGTCTACAACAAAATAGAGTTTAATAAGGAATCAACTCCAGGAATCTGAATAAAAAGATCACTAATTTATGAGCAATCATATTTCCAGAATGAGTTTGTTCTTCTATGCTATGAGTCAAAGGTGCTGTTAGTTATACATTTGGCTGTTTCTGTTGTACACTCCCTCATATTGTACAATACTATTCATCCTGTTTGGATGCTTGTTGCTTATGCCTTGCAGTGGACTTTATCTGATTAGACTGAAAATCGCAAACTTCCCCAGCTTAGACCCCAAGGGAATTTTGTCTCCTGAGGCGACACAGGCTAATACAAACACATGTCGAGGCTCACCACAGGCATTCCCAAAACGTACTTTATACCCACACTTGATGAAATATATATCGATATATATCTTTCTATTTTCTATTCCTTGCAATTTAGATTGCTCATAAAACCTCAAGATTTCTCATTGAAAACAGTCAGCCACTGGCAGATGAGAATAGATGGTGTTTTGAGTTCCCATGCTCTGTGACAGGCAAAAAATAAAATATAAAAACATGAGAAGTTATTATTCTGTTTGGGTATTGTTTATACAGTCAGGCGATGGGTCTTAATAGTTCTCTTGAACTGTCTTTCCCTTGAGAATTATGCATCGTTGAATAAAGACTAGCTATTGCTTTTATGACACAGAATGATGATTCAGTATTATGTTTCTTTTAATCATAATACAGACAAAATAGCTTTTACTTTACACATACAGTACCAGTCAAGTTTTGGCTGTGTTCTTGGCAGGGTACATGTATAGTAGGTATCGAATTAAAGCCAGATTTGGTTGCTATTATTATAGGGCAGCTTGAACGTGTAACTATGCACAGTCTGTATGTCTGTGTTGCTAAAAAGTACTTTGTTCAGGAAAGCTTCCTTAGATACAGGGAAAAAAAACAGCAACAGAAAGCGATTCCTAATTAACCTGCACAGCTATACCTTTTATCTTCATGAGATCTTGAGATCACATCTACTAAGACATGATTCCTTTCAACAGCTTGACTCACATATGTTCACTTAATGAGAGTCACATTCAAATACTGTGATTTCTGTGAGAGGAGTTGCATATTTATCTGCCTAGTCTGGGCACCTTAACACTGGCAAACACTTGAATATTAAAGTTATTGACATTTAGCCTCTTTGATTCTCAACAGTGCATGTACATCAAGTAGCTGTAAGATTACGCAGGCATAACAAAGCTATCAAGGGACAAGGCTGCTGCACTTTGCAACAGGAGGAACACTGTTGGTCATGAAATTATTAAATACATTTGAAAAGAGTAATATTAACAGAGCTGCCTTCTGCTGTTTGCTTAATTGAAAACTTAAAGGCCAATAATTAGTTCTGTTTGTGAATACAGTACCAACATATGCCAACCTAAATCCAAATAATTATACCAGTAATCTGTTTAGTTTGATGAAATAAGCCATTTTAGAGAAACATTTTCTTTTATAGAATACAGCAGTAATATTTGATGTAATACTTCTTTAATATGTTTAAAAGATGGTTCCTGGTCCCGAGGTAACAAGAATTTGACATATGTACAGTGTGGAATTATTGTTTATTGTATTATTGTTGTTTGTAAAAAAAAAAAACAACAACAATTGATACTTGAAGAAAAATGTATGGTCTGGATTCATAAACAATGCAGGGAGTAGCTGCAGACATCATCTTTACTTTGTTGGCAATATAAAAAAAAAAATGTATACGTCCACTGACATTTACCCTTCGTAATTTATTGTTATATCGAAAGAAAATGCCAACTGTTGTGGTGTCTGTTCCAATCAGTGTAATCTGCCTTTTGAAGTGTGTTAATTCATCATTTTCGCATGTTGATATCATAACTAATATATGCTCATTTATCCAGTAAACCTGCCACTGGACTTGAAATTGTGTACTTTTTGTGTTGACCACTGCAGAATAAGTATGTGTATGTGCTGATTAACTTATTTGTATATTCATTTTTGTATTTTGTATTAGCCCAAAATTATCTTTTTGGGGCTTTAAAGTTCAGATAATGTTAAGATAATGTTTTGTCACCATACCTCACAAATGTATAATTGCTTCCAAAAATTATGTGTTAGTGGAGAGGCCAGGGGAGAGTCCCCTGGGCTGCCTGCTGATGGTATTTATACGCTCTGGGATCCTAATGAACACTAACATATCTTTATTCTCTCTTGCCTAGTCTGTGACGTGTCTGTCTAAAAAGAGGTTTGATCAAGGCTTTGCTGGGGGGAAACAACACACAAGGATGCAAGTGCTTACATGCACTCAAGTGTGTGTGTGTGTGTGTGTGTGTGTGTGTGTGTGTGTGTGTGTGTGTGTGTGTGTGTGTGTGTGTGTGTGTGTGTGTGTGTGTGTGTGTGTGTGTGTGTGTGTGTGTGTGTGTGTGTGTGTGGTATTGGTGGAGGACAGATGATGGGTGGCTTCACTGGAAACTGCTGAATCACTTCCTGGTGAAAATTTCCCTTTGGAGATGTAATAAATTGGGCTTGTTGCAGCGCAAAGCTCTACAGCCTCAAATAAATTTCACTTAAAATCCTGCGATGTAATATTCTTGACCTTTCAAAGCCGACGCTTTTCTTGAAAAACTATTTGACAGTAACTATAGACTCCATTTCCTGCACACCACACCTACACTGTTTGCGACACACACACACACACACACACATAGAGATGCTTACATACAAACAGGCATAACTGATTAAATACATTAAAACTCACGAAGGCTGTGTGCACTCTATTTATCTCTGATAAGCTGCACTTTTCACTTGCTTTACCTTACTGTTTATGTAAAGTGTGTACTGTTAGGGACAAGTCGAACAAGTCTTAAATGTAAACAGATTAAAGTAGTTTTTGTTCAGCCTAGGAAAATAGAAGAGTAAAGTGAAAATTGGTAGAAGAAAACAAAGGATGAAGTACATTTTTGGTTCAGCTGCAGAGTACAGTAGACCTGATGTTATTTTTGTTACTGAAATCAATTGTTAGTTAATTAATTTTGTTCATAGATGTATTGAGTTCAATATGAAGATGGACTTTAAAACTGGTTGGGTTTATTCATAATTAATAAATGTCAAATAATGGAAATTATGTCAATACACTGTGTTTTGAAATTACATTTTGTATATAGCCATTTTGACGAATAGGTTCATCAGTCACATGAGGTGAGATATACGTAAATGTTCTGTGAATGAAGCACAGTGTAGTGTTTTAACTTGAGACTCACAGTTATCTGCATCTCACTGTATGTGCATTTTCAAAGAAGTAGAGGGTGACTACAGTGTTAGCTTAATGGTTCTAGGGATGGAAATGTGGGTGTATCAGTTGCTTTGTCCATTTGTTGGTCTTTGGTTTTCACTTATCTCGTGAAATTTGGCCCAAAATGCGGCACAGACATTCATGTTTCCAAGAAAATGAATCCTACTGACTTTCATGATCCCCTGACTTTATCTCAAGTGCCACCATGAAGTTGGCATGTGGTTTTGAATGAAATGTTACAGCAAATGATTGATTGATTGATTGATTGATTGATTGATTGATTGATTGATTGATTGCCATGATATTTGGTACACACATGTATTTACCCCTCAAGATAAACTGTAATTATTTTTCATCAGACAACACTTTGGTTCATAACTAAAGACCAGCAAAACTAATTACATTCCCATTATTCCCATTCCCTTTCCAATCACCCTCAATCTGAGTGTTTTGTGCTACAGTAATTAGCAAACATTAGCATATTAACATGTTTAACATAAGGATATTAGCATTGTTATTGTCAGCATGTTAACATGCTTACGTTAGCATGTAACTCAAAGCACAGCCTTGCAGGGCTGCTAGCATGGCTGTAGATTCTAGTCTTACTTCTTCAAACACAATTTACATATTTACAGCCCCATACGACTAATTTGCTGTTTGTTGATTTAAAGTATGTACAATGGTGCCTCGCAATTCTTTATGAAACACATAAAAAACAAACCCTCCTGCCTCCTCACCTTCCATTCAGTCACTTAAACACATGCAAACATACAAACAACATGCTTCTAATATGCAGTGCATCTTGAAAGTATTCACACCCCTTCACTTCCCCCACATTTTGTTATGTTACAACCTTATTCCAAAATTGATTAAATTCCTTTTTTTTCTCATCAATCTACACATAATACCCCATGATCTCTATCATGGGGTATTGATTCCCCCAAGGTTCCCCGTTGATGAGAAAAAAAACGTTTTTTAGAAATTCTTGCAAATTTATTAATAATAAACAACTGAATATTGCATGTACATAAGTATTTATGTACATTTTTCTTCATCACAAAATCTCCACATCACAAATTAAAAACAGTGAACTTGAGGTACTCACTGGGCTTCTCAAGGTTCAATGTTCACATCCCTATTTGTTCAGCATGATGGGAAACACAGCTTATCAGAATTCCTGTCTTTTTGACCTCACACACACTCACAATCACATGCAACATTTACAGTGCACTTAAGTCCCACACAATTTAGTACCCATACTACACACACAAACACATTCCACCAGTCTTGCTGAGGGTTGTTTACAGTAAGTATCTGGTAGACAGTCTTGCTCCAACCTTGCTAAGTAATACTAATAACGAGTGCATGAGAGAGTTGCATCTGCTCTTGACCCTGAATTAACTTGGTGTCACAGCAGGGCGAGAGTTTGTCCATAACAGTGCCTGCCAGCACACTACAAATCCACCTCTGTCACCCTTAGGTATCTGTATTGAGTGGAATTGCATACTTTAGCCTTTTAATAACAAATTGTGTTTTCTTTTTTTTTTGCCACTATTAACATACTGTTATACTTGATTTCAGATCCTCTAGGCAGCTATTCATTTTAGAAAATGTCCTTCTAGGGAACTCGCACTATATTGACATTGGTAATCCATCACTCCAAATATTATTTGTCTGTTTTATTTTCAAAGTTTGATCATCACTGTGTTGTAATCAACAGTAGTATGTAGTGGAGTCTGACTGGTGCTCTTACTGTGATCAGAGCAAACTAATACCTTCAGTGGTGGTGTAAAGGTGAAGGCATGGTTATTTAACATTCAAACAGGCAAACATGCTCTATCTGTCCTGCATTAGAGTGCACACAAAAACACTCGAAATAGAAGCCTGAGAGGTTCTGAAGTCTAAACTTGACCTCGCATGCAATGCCTGAAGCTGAACCAGCAGTAGGTCTGAAGCTCAAACCCCAGAAATAGAATGATACAAGTTACAGATAGGTCATCCTGCCTCTCTCCTTCTCCTTCTGTATCTCAAGGGACGTAGACAGAGTTTTCTCTATTTGTGTTTGTTCTTTAACACAGGTGTATAACTAGAGGCCTACCTGCTCTGCAACAGACAAAGAAAAAAAATATTTACTGAGCACTTAGCAAGCAAATATTAGTTTGATGGAAACTGGAAAGTTAAGTTGCAAGTCACAGGTCGGCAGTTTATGTCAGCAGTACAGAAACTCGGTAGTTGCTTGCATTTTTTTAGGTGACCTTTGACTGAAAATGTATGAAGCAATTCAGTCTATTACTTCAGTATAAACCTGTGAGAACAGGTAACTTATCAATGTAACATTGAGCTCACACCACTATGATGATTACTTGATTTGTCATCCATCTGCTTACTGTATATATTGGTTATGGTATAAAAAAAGTACTGAATCAAGTCTGTTATAATCTGGCAAGGATTCTATTCATTTCATGTGTTGGCAGCATGAATTGAAGGAACACTGACTCACTAAATGTCCAATGTCATCATGGCAATTGGAGATTTCTAATTCTTTTTCAGTGCTTGATGCCATTACATAAAATGTCACCGGGAAATGAGTGGCGAATGTTAGTTATGTACCTCACAGAATCTGTTGCAAAAAATTACTTGGTTGGCAGCCAACCTAAATATTAACACACAGACAACAACAACAGAAAAAACAAAACATAGCACTGCAACTGAAAAAACATCAATCTGTAAAACCTTACATTTAGGACCAAATATAAGTGTACTAATGTAAAGAAAACAACTTGCACATACAAAGTGTGACATCTATCTGCTACATTAACAAAGTGCAGTTAACCAGTGGGCTTTCATGCCGTAACCCACCAGCATCTACACAGTAGGTGTTTTTTGAAACATTTATTCTCAGACCTGAATCTAACTTCTGTTTATAGAAATATGTGTGAAGCATACTGTATGTTCTGCACATTTTATTTGGCATACTGGGTTATAGTTCTGTATTTGTAGCATTGATCTGTTTCTACATGAAATATAAAGACAAGAATATTTTGTCCTGCCTCCCTCTCCTCCTGCGGCTCTTTGCACACAAATTTGTTTTCACAAATGGTACTACAGTGTGTTTGCCGAATTCCTGGACGGGCTGATATTTTACGGTGCTAAAGAATAAGACTGAAGGAGTCCAAGGTATCTATTCCTTTAGTCCTTAATTAAACCCCCACACACACACACACACACACACACACACACACACACACACACACACACACACACACACACACACACACACACACACACACACACACACACACACACACACACACACACACACACACAGCTGCAGCCACTAAATTGATTGCATGGTAAAAAGCTAACTTTTATGGAGTTTAATGTAGAGCAAACCACAGAGTAAATCTAGCGAGACCACAGAAAGCAGAGGTGAACAACCAAGCCACTGCCCTGTCAGCTGGCTCATTGCAGTGAAAAAAGACTAACTTTTTCGAACACGTCTTATGAAGTTCTGTTAATTATTAAGCACCTGACAGATGGCCTGTGGCTGATAAGCCATTTTATTATGTCTTTTGACGTTTGCAACATGACCAAATGAACCAGCAGGTCTTCTTTTTTCTCAGTTTTCCCCCTCGTTGTCTCTCTCTACCTGTTACCGTGCTAGAGAAAAGGTTGTAGAATTTAGTACATTGATCAGCTGATGTGACAGCCATGACTAACCCCCTTGTCCTCTCCTGACCTTGTGTGTATCACTCACATCATATGTGCATGGCTATGCTAATGAGCCTGCTTCTGCAAATGAACACATCTCTGCAACGTCTATGTTAATGGGTGCTGTATTAACAAACACCTCAATATTCTGCAGCTGTGTAAAGGCAAGCAGGAGAGTTTGTTCAGGGCTCTGAGGTGTCTGAGCTATAATCTGAGTTCAGCCTATCTCACATTGTGCTTTTTTCTAAGCAGTCTATTTATATAAGCCACACCAATTAAATACTAGCTATAGTGTGCATCTTCTTAAATTTTGGTTTGGAAAAGCTTTTGATCATTGTTTATGCTTTTCTTCCCATATGAACAGCATTTACTACAACAATGACAAATGAATGTGCTTATAGGTGACTGACAACATTCTCTCACATTGCCAAGAAGTGTGAAACTGATGATGTAAAGAATCATAATTAAACACAGGTAAAGGATTTTTCTCTACTGTATGTGCACATGTGTGGGTATGTATTTGCTCAAAAGATTGGATCAGATTTCCAGCAGGGGGTCCACAACGGCCCATCTGCCACAGCAGGAGTTAAAGATGCTGTTATCAAGAGGTGGAGGCCACATACTGTGTGTCTTCATCAAAACCTTAGTTAGCCTTTATATATATATTTTTTTATAACGTTAGTAATGGCACAAGTTTAAACACAAGATTCCTCAGATTTTTTAAAACAATAATTTTATCGGTTTAGAAATGATTTGCAGTTTAATGGCTTATTTTTTCGTGTTGAGTGATAAACTGCAGAGAAATACCTCAGTTCTGACTCTGAGCTGCAAAAAGCTAGTTGACATTTAAAGTGCTGATGGAAAGTCAGTAGCTAAAGCCCTTAATTAGGGGATGCAATGTAAATGTTGCTGGCATAGCTATGCAAATGTAGGAAATAGACATGAGTCAAGTGTGACCCCAGTCACAATTATTTATGCTACTTGACACTCATGACATGGACCTGAGTTGTAACTGCTTGTGCATTTACAGTTGGACCACTCCCCCAGTTTGTGAAGGAATAAACTCTAATCACTCATGATCCCTGAAATAAAGTGGTTTGGGCTCATTTGAATTGACTTTATACCTGTGTCCCAAGACCTAAGACTGTGATTTGTAGAGATTAAGTAGATGTTGACCCAAGGTAGACCCACGGGGCACATGTGATGTCTTGGTTTTTGGTTGAGCTATCACCACAACTCATGAATAGCTTGCTTGTTACATGAAGAGACACATAGCCCAAAACTTCTGTGTGAGACCAAAACATTTTCACTTAAGACAGAAACAAAGCAAAATGGCACAATGCGTTATTAGATCCCACTTACACTTCAGTCTTACAGACATCTTCGACACACTTTGTAAACAATGATGCTTGAAACAAGTTTCTGATACAGTAAAACTTGCAAAAGTGATAATCAACAGTCCTGTGATAGAAAGTATCATAGAACGTAAGTTAGTACTTGATATTGCAACTGTGCTTGGGCGTGGCATGTTGGCTGTATAGCGACCCCTAATCAAAATGTCAGCTATTATCTCTTGCTCTGTTAGCAGACAGATGTGTTAACAGATAGCACATGGCAAGGAAAACCCCCTGTGAGCTGTGGTGGCAACCTGCCCTCCCTCTCAGCACTCAGCAGCTTAGTGAAAGGCCAAGAGGAATCAGAGTAGTGATTTATACGCTAAAAATAGTAACCTCGCCTAGCCTAACACCTCACGTCTGGATAAACGATAGCTCCATTTTGTTCTCTTCAAAGCCTCACCTTTATAACTACAGCTTTTAGTCCTATAGCTGTAGGTTCGATGACGATCTTCACAAAAAAGTAGCCAGCACCATGTCTGCTTGTTTATGTTTGGGGGAATAATGACATGGCCACAATAGCCGCTGTTGATTTTGTCATTCTCGCTCTATATTACATTGTGTGTGCATTCATCCCTGTCACCCTGATGTGAATGGCACGTTTTTGTTTTTTTTTAAATATGAGAGTGAGGAAAAGTGATTAATATGATATAAAATGTAATTGAAAGCTGAAGGGCTGCAATGTAACAGTGACAGAATTAGGTGACACAGTGACGCACATTGTCAGGGTGTCATTAGTACCATGTGAAGGGGCTTTAACAATAACTTCATGAAATGACTTAGGGCAGCTGGACAGAGTATTTAGCAAAGGTAGAAGAACTTTAATTAAATGTTTACAAGATGTCACCCAAATTAGCAGAAAAATCCCATTGAAAAATCTTTGAAGAAAAAATGTCAAATCACTGCATGTTTTTTGTATTTGTAGCATGTCCCAATTAGTAGTGCGTTTTTCTTAATGTTTTATGTTATCACTGTTGTACAATAGGTCCTCATAATTAAATGACCACATACCTCATGATTGTACCTGCACTCCAGGGTGAGCCATAGGAGCATTTTCTAATTTGTTGCTTCCGTCAGAGCTTTCCAAAACCGTTACAAATCACGGTTAAAGAATAATTGTGTTTTATGGTGTGACAACGCTGTAGTTAAGGTCTGGTAAGGTTTAGGCAACAAAAGCCATTGCAGGTTAGACTAATTAAGTATCACCAGCTGCATTTCATTGCAGACAACATGCAGATTTAGCAGAATTATTCAAAAAGTAATTAGTACCATAAATAACAGTAATTGCAGTATAGTTATTCTCTTGATTTTACTTAGAATACAGTAATCGCTTTTATCAGAAAGTGAGACTGCTTTCACCACGCCACATTGACCATATTGCCAATCATGCCTGTCAGTCAGCATATGCCTGCAGCTATTAGTTGAATTTGTTCAGTGAAAAAAAAATACCTCCAACTGCAGCACTATGATGTAAGAGGCTGTCAAATATACACACACACACTACATTTGTCATACATTTCCTCATCCTTTAGACAGTAATATTTGGAATAAAAGAAAAATACCCTATTTTTATTATATTTATTTCAAAATTTGCTTGGATTTGTGTTTCTGTGTGTATAGCAGTGCATAATGTACACACAGCGTAACCAGCACGTTCAGGGTGACTGGTACAAGAGCCTCCTGCCAGCTCCATTTCAAATGTCACTTCTCAGTGAGGGATGATGGTAAAAAAAAAAAAAAAGGCAGCAGAGTATTAAGTGTGGGAGTGACTAACAAGTGAGGAGAGAGACGATTCCGAAGGGAATTTGATGGTAGTCAGTGCTTGTCTAATGCAGGACATAAAGGGAATTGATCACTTTCAAGCATCACTGTATCAACTTTTTTTTAGTTCTGTAGGGAACAGATGGGTAAGGGGTTAGGGTTAGGGTTAGAGATAAGGGGACGAGAATATGACAGAGGTGATCAGTGTGTCTCGTTTCACACTCTTCCTTTCTTTCTCTCTTTCTCTCTCTCTGGCTGCAAATGTCACACCAAGTGGATTGCTTTTGACTCAGTGGGATGCAAGAGCACTGTATTAGCTACCCGCCCTCTTTGATGATTGTTACAGTCAGGTCATTCCATATTCTGCTATGCAATAAGATAAAAAAAAGAATAGAATCTTCAGTGTTAATTGTAAATGGCTGTAGTTTCACAGCCTAAAACAGATTTTCAGACACTAGCAAGACAAAGCCTTGCTATTGTCTGCTGGGTTGGAAGTGAGAAAAAAACACCAGTTCAAAAACTGGGAACCAGACGCTGTGTTTCACTCACTGTGTTGACATGCACTTAAGTTAATGAGTTATAGACAGCTTCCTGCAGTAACTTGATTTAAGAGGAGCCCAGTCTTCAAAATTGGGGTAGGGGATTAAAAAAAACTGATTTTCCAAGCTCGTTTTTTCCATAATAAATAATTTTTATTCATCTCAGAAAATTACCTCCAAGCCCAAATTTCTTTAGCACAACACAAATAACCCCATTTCACCCTACTGAAAGCTTTCTCAGCATCCAATGATACAGCAAGGAACTTGCGTCCTGTCTGCTTGCTGGATATTGTTAATAAGCTGAGATTCAATCGTGGATAAATCTAATTTGATCTGGATTTATGAGTTTTGGTAGCAGTCTTCTCTTGACCAATACCTTGGATAAAAATGTGCTATCAACCCCAATTAACCTAACTAAGTGGTATGAGCCACATTCATTAAATGATTTGCTCTTTTTTAGTAGCTGTATTAAGAGAAGGTGGTAAATGACCCCAGTCAAAGGATTGTTCGTACATATTTAGTAGTGGTCTTACAAGTATTTTGCTAATCATCTTATAAAACTCTGGTGGAGTTGCTTTACCTCTCTTTATTGAATTAATAGCTCTACAGCTTCTACCTCTGTAAAAGGCCTGCAGATGTTCTCTCTCTGAGCCACAGAGAGAGGATGAATTTTATCCAGGAAAGCATTGATTCTTTCATCTGAAGCAATACATTCTGAGGGGAACAGTGTTATATCTTGGGATGTATAATATGTTTTACCTGTACTGTCCTTAATGGATGGGATAACATTTATTTACCTCCTCCCTTTACCTCTATGACTTGGCTTATTACCAAATTCATAAGATCTATGTTAAGCACAAAAAATAGAGGTGCCAGTCTTCCAAGTAATAACTAAGTGTAAAGCAGCAGTTTCACCTCACAGTTTTGAGAGCCATTTTCTTTTGAGCTGAATTGCAAGAAATGATTATACCTATTAAATAGCAATACGTTATCTTAAAATCACCTCCTAATTTTACATATGATGAAGAAAATGAAGAGACATCAGCCAATAAAGAAAACATAGTGTCCCTTTTCATCCTTAATTTATTTTTCCAATTTAAAGGGTTGCGCTCGATGTGTAAGAATGGCCACTCTTTGACTATTAGTTCTGCAAGATGGTGGAATCCCACTTTCTCTTTCTTCAACCTGTCACCCTTAAAAGGCCACTGGGCTGGCCTAAAAAATCCTATTCGGTCCATGAAACTGAGGGGAGACACTCTGCCAAAGAAAGTATTTTAAACCTAAATCCCTGGAGTACATATTTCAAAATGTTTAACTCCTCTCACTGCTCCTGTCTCGTGAGACTAGAGAAAAAAATAAAAAATTTAAAAAAGCAATATCTTAATTTGCCAAGTTAGTTGGTTAGTGACTCCCTTTAATATTCATTGTAATGAGAATCTGCACATTCATTTAATTGTTGTAATCTGTTGCACTATGTTCAGTCTATCGCTGTGATTTGGCTTAATACATAATATGAACCAAGCACTGCCACTGGTTAGTCAGCAGGCGTCTGTTCATGTTCACAGAAGCTGGCCAGATACAAGACACACACTGTAATAACATTGTCTGGCTTACGGGACTTTCAAGTGAAATTGAGATAAGTATATTGTAGCTACAGCTGTAAGCCATCTGTTTAATGCAAGAGTAGTATTATTGTCCAGATTACTGTTTTAAAAGTTTTGCTTTTATCGGAGTATTGAAATATAATAATGCATGTTTCCAGTAGCTTGGATACCAAGGATATTGTTGCATGCCTGTTAATATATGTCAGTATTTCAAGATACACATTGGTCATATTGTCTTATAACATTTGCTTCAGCTGAACAATAAGGATGCAGTTGCACTGATGAAACAACTGTTTCCATGAAGTATGAAGTTTTGTGTGAGGAAGTGTTGTTCGAAATATTATCCTGTTATTAAAGATTTTTTAATTTAAATTCATGTATAATTTTGTCTTTACTTATCTCATCGTGACTTTAACAGTGAGCATGATGGGGGCTGACCCTTGTTCTTAGTAGCATCCACCTCTGCCCTCCCCTCCCCCCTGTCTGCTGGGAAGCCCTGTCTCAGCTTCGCCCTGCCAAGCTGTTCATTAACAGAGGCTGCTTGGCGTCCTGCTTGCTAATTAAACTGGAGATTGGAGAGCCTGGCTAATTAGCCAACGTCACTGAGCTGCCCCCCGTGCTTCCGTTTTCATCCCTATCTCTTGGTAGCCTCCAGTCTTTTGATCAGCCCTCTGCCCTATGGCCGGTTTTGATCTGTTGCTTCACATACAGATCTACCTGGGATTACTTCAGGCCAAATGCCAAAATCATTTCAGGGAGTAGTTAAAGGAGAATTTACTCAGAGGGCATCAGGAGTGAATCATACCTTTAAATTAAGGGTAAGAATAAAGGAATATTGATTGTTGTCAAGGTAAAATATGACCAATAAAATTAGTCTAGTCTAATTTGTCTAGAATTTTTACTTTAAAAGATAAGCGATGTTGTCAACTTCATGATAACACAACTTAAAATTGCTTCTTGAGGACATTTTAATCTTATCTGTTAATTACATTATTTTTTAGCTTTTCTGAGAACCACAATCCAGCAGTCACCACTATTTTTTTTGTAACAACTGGATATTCTGCATACTGATTCACACATGCCAGCGCAAGCTTTACAACCCTCAATAGTTTATTGGATTGGGAAAACAAAGCGAATGACATGTAATTATTGTACAACATGATGTAAAATTGCTCCATGTCTGGGCATGTGACATATAGGGAATTCTATTGGCTCTCATATTAGTAGTAACAATAGGACATTCTCCTTGCTGCATCATGCAGTCAGTGTGTGACACGCTTTTGTTTATGTTTTTCCAGTATGGCCCTCTTGTGTTGACCCTAGTGACTTAGCTCATGACTGCTTTCAGCATTGCACACTGCTTGGCCTGCTGTTCTGGTGGGTAGCGCCACCCAGTCTGTCTTGAATTCCCCATTAAGACCAAATTAGGCTGTAATAAGGGATAGAAGCCACAGCGGTTAACCCTTCCATCTCACATCTCGCAGACAGGATGTGTTAATAGACAACCTCATGTGCTCAGTGATATGTGGGGAGGTACACTGATTTACAGGATTCATTTTCTGCACATTACAGCTCACCCTGGTGACTCTTTAAGTGTCTCCTTGCAAATCATTTAGAGCAGCCAGACATTTCACACCTGCCAGGTTGGCTGGATGTACTGTAATTGAGTGATTAGCTGTAAGTGGTCAAACATTGGAAAATGATCCAGTCTAGTATGATTAATAATTAATTACTCATTTTGATTCATAAAGTAAAAATAGCCAAAATGTTTTGGTCCCAACTGCTAAAGGTCAGTTTTAAGTTTATTGTGAGTTTTTTTTAATGTTGATCTGAAAACATAAACAATTTAAAGACATCACCGCCAGCAATGGAAATATGTGATGGACTTGTTTTTAGTCATTAAAAATTTAAACAAAGAAAAAAAGAAAATCAATACATTGATCACTAAAAAAAAAAGAAGATGGGAGATACCGTACAAATACAAACAGAGCTAAAAATATCTGGACTTTTAGACATACTTTTATTCAGCCAATTCAGGGGAGTTAATTGTCTTGATCTGTAGCAGTGGTTGACCACGTCTTTGATTCTGTGTGAGGTGTCAAGCATCTGTCAATACTCTAGAAGGAACTGGACACTTTTGCTGACTCTACGGAAACTTTCCACCATCACCTTGGTCGGCCTGTTATTCTGTCTCTTTGTTGCGAGTATTTTCCATTATCTGGGAACGTTTAAGCCATGTTTCAACCACGACACGCTGATGTGACAGCTGATAAAAATACATGATCCATCTGCAGATGAATTTGGCTGTCGCCATCACTCATTTATGCCATAGATGGCAAGAACAAAGTAAAGGAGGGTGGGGTGGGGTGGTGCTACAGGAGGGACAAGAGGATAATCCTTCAGGATCAGCTGTGTGTGGGTGGACATGAGTAAGTGCAGCTGGCACAGCCTCTTCTTCTTCTCTCTCTCTCTCTCTCTCTCTCTCTCTCTCTCTCTCTCTCTCTCTCTCTCTCTCTCTCTCTCTCTCTCTCTCTCTCTCTCTCTCTCTCTCTCTCTCTCTCTCAGGTCAGGGTGGCTAATTGGACAAAATAAACTTTATGTGAGTGCATAATAGGTTCAGTCTCTGCAAGAATATGATCATTTGACAAAGTTTAAATATTTTGGCAATTTTAGCTGCTATTATTAACCAGTTACAGTATTAGTTTGACATTTTTCCTGCACTCGTTTTCAGAGTTGCTGCCAAAACTAGATGACATATGAACATATATGTATACACGCACACACACGCACACACACACACACACAGACACACACAGACACACATACACACACACACACACACATACACACACACACACACACACACACACACACACACACACACACACACACACACACACACACACACACACACACACACACACACACACACACACACACACACACACACACATATATATATATTAATACATCTAGGTCAGTAATGGTACTCCATGAGATACCTTATAAATGGTAAATGGCTGCATTCATATAGCACATTTATCCAAAGTGCTTCACAATGTTTCAGCTGCTCACTTACCCATTCACACACACACTCACACACTGATTGGCGGCAAGCTACGAGGCAGGGTGGTGGCATAACTATCGGAGTTCAGTACCTTACCCGAGGACAGTTCAGGGATCAAACCACCAACCTGCTAATTCGTGGACGGCCTGCACTATCTCCTGAGCCACAGCAGCTTTTTTGGATATGGATCATTATAGTTGAAAGTTGCTGTCACTGTGGGGAGTTATTAATGCATCTGCTGTGAGTCTGCACAATCATAAATATGATGCTGGAGGACTTTAAAGTCGCTCAAGATGATAGATGTTTCAGAGAAGCTGATCATCGGCCTCTAACTGCGTGTATCATGATGGTTTGGCACACTGGGACATGCTGAGCAATTTTCTGTGGTATTCTTAGGAATCATCAATCTGTCCAAAACCAGAAAGCAGAAAATGCCAAATGACTTTGTCAAAAATGTTCACTTTTGAATATTTTTGACACAATTGTAGGTCACATAAAACTAGTTTTTACTGTACTTCCGTAATAAATGACAATAATCTATATTGATGGTTTGTGTTGTTGACTGTGATGAGACAGTGATTACTTCATAAGGGACTTACATTTTCTGCATGCCAGTACAGTCACTTCAGTCACTTCCTGGAATGTTTTATGTTTAAGTGGCTGACCACTGTAAGCTGAGTCAAATACCTCTTGATGGTAATGATATATCACTTGCTTGGTGTTCAAAATAAAACATTTTACTTACTGTCCCTATAACATTTGACTGTCATGTACATGACCCTTTAATGTATTATATTCAAATTAAACATATAAATATGTTCAAAGCAGCTAAAATATTTTGTTTCAGATCAGGCATAGCTTACCACTTAAATGAGTGGACAGCTGCAATACACAGGAAGCATTTGTCTTTGTTCTACAAAGGTGTGAAGCCTCGGCAGAGTGACAGGCTGGGAAATGGCAGATTTGAAGCGAGATCTGAGGAGACTGAATGAGTCTCTGTTGCATCAGTCCAGAGGCCATTGTCAAACTGACTGAAATGGCAAATAGCAGCATTGATCACTGTGGCGCCTCGCCATGTGATACTGTCAGCTTTCAACGAGATGAATGACACCCTGTTCCCCTTGCTGATGATTTATTTCTCCAGTATCAAGCTCTTTTCATTCATTTCAGATTTGACACTGTATTTATCATGATACTTAAAAAAATGGGAAAGATATTCTTAGCACTGTTTCATTTCCATTAGTCACAATAAGTCTCTGTCTTTCCATAGACAATGAAAATCCTGTTTGCAAGGAATACATAGAGTGATGTTCTTTCAAATTGATGCATTGAAAAAAAGACTTTAGCCTGGATAATGCTCTCAATGCTAATCCACTTATATGAATTTTAACTCTGTAAGAGATTTACAGGACAACACAATTTGAGGAAGAGCAGGAAAGCACTTTGAGCGGTTGCTTGGAGGAGTGGCAGTCCTCCAGTTTTCACTCCAGCGGAGAGTGCCTCATACAATAAACCACAGGTTGAGTGCACAAAATGAATGAATGAATGTATGCATGAGACATGGACCCTGTCATGAATAATGTATGTAAGTGCTACAGTGGCATTATAATCTGTATTATATCAGGGATATACTATACAGTAGCTGCAAACACCTTCAGTGGTACCCGTATATTAAAGCAGTGGCAGTAGCATAAGCCATATTTGTTCTTTCATATACAATAATGCTTTACATTTTTCATTTATTGCTCAGTACACAAAAGTATAAAATAGGGTGATAACTAGTTCTGCTTGAAATGGACTCAGCTCATGAATGTTACATCACCATCTTAGGTTCGAATTGAATTGACTGCTGGGATGCTGTAAAGGAGAATGTCTGAAGTTTCAAGTGCTGCATTATTATCTCCAGTTAAAGTCTCACTGTTAGTTCTGATAAATCCAAAGAATTTGTGTGTTACCACTTTAACCTCAGCTAATCTAACTTTGCCACTTTCTGACAGCTTTGTTTTGTTTTTTTTTTAACTCTGCTTTGTCTTCCTCCTCTGCCTGTTCTGCCTTCATATACATGGTACTCTTCCTGCTAAATATTGCCTTATTTGAGTATCCAAATTATCCAAATTTCTGATGGATGCTGTCCCAGTGAGTGGTGATGAGCACCTGATAAAAAAAGATGGGTGTTGCATTTACTTGAAATGGGGAGAAGGAAGCTGCCCATGCAAATCCCAGGCCTGTGTTCAGGAATAAAAAATGCAAATAAAACACAACAGATGGGTTGTGTTATTAACACTGTCTTCAAATAGTAATCTACATCACAATGTGAGTATACTGTGACTGATTTTAAAGTGAAAAACAAAATGTATTGTCTGGTACTATCATCTGTGATCAAAATTAAAACTCTGAACTCTATATTTATACACTTTGACCTGGGTTGCTTGAACACTTTAATATATCCAGAGGTTTTTGATTACACAAGATACAACCTATTTAAAGGGGTCATTTTACATAGTTATGGGTTATTATAATCCTGTAGCATATTGGTTTGGTCCCATTGGTTTTGGTCCCAATGTGAATCTGTTGTGTAAGTAAACCTATAGTACTGATAATGCAATATAGACAGCCAATAGCCTAAAAACTGTAGACAGCCTGTATGAGTTGTTGTTTGGCTTTGGTCATGTTTTTGTTTTCTGTCTTTAGCATATGACCTTTTACAACCTTTCCAAATTCTACTATAACACCCCACAGTATAGGTCACAGAGCTGAAAGGAGACATACTTGTGCCTAAATATTAAGATATACCTTAGAAGACATGAGCCCGTGGTTTGACAGTTTTGCCATCACTATTGCAGCTGGCTGATACCTCCTCTTTATCATGTTTTCACTCAGGTGAAATCTCATGGTATTGATATACATTGCTGCCGTGTTGTGTTTGATTTTCTTGACGTGGTTGTTTTATGAATATTCCACTGACAGTGTTCAATTTGACTAATGCATTACCATCTGTAAGGACCAACTGGCCAATTAATCTGTTCCCTGTTACAGTGAAAACTGCCTATATGGATCAAAAAGGTTGGGGCTCAATCATCAATCCTATACAAATGCTGTTTAAATAATTAGTTTGTAGTAATAAAGTAGTCTGCTTCAAGTGTTCATTTTCGTGAACTTAGTGGCTACATCCCAGTTATTACCTTGCTGCAACCTGTCTGTTTCCGTCTGGTAACCTGAAGCTGCTGCTGCTGCATACGCATACGCATTGAAATTATGAAAACGAGTTTTGGAAAAGAATGTCATTCTCTCTGAATGAATAATGTTGTCCTTGATCCTTGAAGCTTATGACTAACTGCCAAAAAAGGAGCCAACAGGATGCAAGAACAAGCATTTGGAAGAATCAATATAATTCTGTTATATTATATTATATTATATTATATTATATTATATTCATGTAATAAATATACAAATGTCCATTAGATGGTAATCTGTATGAGAAATAATGAAAAATAAACAAAAACAACGGTTATAATAATTATCCAATTATAGTGATGAATTTGAGCCAGACAGATGTGATCATTACAAGTGGTTTCTATTGTATTGAGGATGTATTTGGAAATCCTCAGCATAAGACACACAAATCAGGTGGCAAAATATAGTTCAGTGTGCTAATATGCAGTAGGGTTCAGATAACAATAGCCTACCATAAACCCACTGAGTTACTAGAAAAGATGTATATTCCTGTATATGTTAAGTCCTGTAAAAAGTAAGCGGTACTGGACGTTGTCTTTTATATGTAGAAATACAATCTGGAGCCAACAGAAGTGCTTTATCTTTACAAAGATATCATTCAGCTTCTTATAACCAATATCTCCATTGCTACCCAGTCTTACACACACTGATATGCAGCATCAGCCTTTCCATTAAACCCTAATGTTTTTCACACTTTGACTCACATAATATTTATGTCAAGAGCCTAGAGCAATGAACTGCGATAATAGGAGGCTTAGATGAATGTCAACATATCTGTACACATACACAAATGTGTATATATATATATATATATATATATATATATATATATATATATATATATATATATATATATATATATATATATATATAGAATGTGAATATATAGAAAATATATATATTTTGGTTTAATAGAAGGCAGATACAGATTGATTAGCTATCACTTCAAGTTGTGTGGAACTTGTGTGAGATAATAAAATAAGTGGTGATTATGGTCCATTGGCAATCAGAGATGAATTCTCTACTGAATGTCTTTTCATTACACACAATGGTGTCTTGTTATGAAGTCATTCATTTCAACTCCCATTTTTCTTTCAAGAAGTGTTAGTGTCAGAGGATAATGTTGTACATGACTGAAGTACATGACATTTTTTCAGGATTGAAATTAAAGGTTTATGCCAAAACCTTCAAAGTATTATTTTAATCCCCAGAAGATTTCTTTAAAGAACAAATAGATTTTACCCAATCTGTACAAAACATCATATGTCCAGGAATGTGCAGATTTAATTTAATTTAATAGCAATTTGTTGTCAGTGAGATTTTTTTTTGTTTTCCAAACAGTATGACAGGTCTCTAAAATGGAGTGCAAAAGTGCAAAAATGTGACCAAAATGAAAGAAAAAAATGAAAGAAAACAAACAAAAACAAACAAACCAAAAACAACAACATCAAAAGCATTTTGTCAACAACTTCACATTCTCCTTCTTTTCAGCTCTACAGAACAGGCAGTTCATGAGAAGTTTCAGTCATATTTTCTAGAGGTATCATCAGTGGTCATCAGGCAGAAGATACACCAAAATGTGACCGCACTGTTCAAATCATTGTAATTGGCTTTCCAACATGGTATTGATACATTAGAATGAATCAATGTTTTTCATTGCTGAGTGCCTAAATAATATGAAGTACATGTTTTCCTATGGGCTTGAATAATAAACTGTACGTAAATAGGTTGGTTTGCTGTTTCATATTTGTTATATTTTATTATTTCAGGCTTTTTAATTCTCTTTTTCTCCTTCGGTTCCTGCAGGATCCAAGAACAAAGCATAAATTCAAGATCCACACCTATGGGAGCCCCACCTTCTGCGACCACTGTGGCTCTCTGCTGTATGGCCTCATCCACCAGGGCATGAAGTGTGACTGTGAGTATTAAACTTAATTCATATAACATCTCATTCTAATACTAGCATTGCATCAAATACTACAAAATAATGCCTATTGCCTTTAAACAGTTGAACTATGACGTCTGTACAGTCATATTTTAAAATGAATGCAAGCTGCTGTGCTTCATCAATAGTTTAAGTGCCTGCTTAGAATTTATTAATGCGTATCAAGTGGTGTAGAGATTTAGAGAATCATGGGTGTGGCATGCATAGGGTAACATCATGGTTTTCTGTCAGTGGCTCTACACATATTATGTTCTGTTTTAAAGCCACTTTATCAGCACCAGTCTCCCAAAAAAAGGCTATTGTTCCTCTTAAGAGAATATCATAAGCGTATGTATTTACCTTTCTCCTTGACTTCACTCATTAAAATTCCACATTGTCTATTTTCAGTCCGCAGCTATGTTACAGCACCTTGAATAGGTCTGCTATCAAAAATTTACTGAGTGTTTATTAATATCTCTCCCTCGCTCTCCTATCGTTTAATCTTGTGTTAGTGGATTAAAGTCTGAAAGCCTCAATTAGCTCCTGAATACATTATCCTCCACCTACTACAGACCACCAGTTATGCAAATTATTGCCCCAGGATGTACATAAATAGAGATGCGGATGGTGTGGCAAATTATTTTGGCAGTTCCATTGCACTTCTAATCACACCACAGTAAGATTACAATGTAGTATTTTTAAGCACTGGTGAGCCACAGGATTGTTACAGATGAGGCACATAGAAATGAATCCAAAATAACAGATATCCTTCTCATGAAGAATAATGCGGCACCGCCGTCATTTTTCATTATTTCTCACCTACTGACTTGGTGGCATGATGATGTAACTATTAGTAACTGCTCCCAATCCATGACAGGGTGGCTCAGCTTGCTGACACAGAGGCCATGCATTCATGACATCATGAAGCTGAATCTGGGCCATAACCTTTTTATCTCCCCTCTCACACAGCTTTCAGAAATCATTTGATGCTGTGCCAAACATGTATGATACATGAAATGAAATTGAAATATGTACTCCTCATATAGGTTCAGTAAATCTGCACACAGCTTTTTATTAAATATATTTTGTCATCATAATAAATCTTTATTATAACTATAGATCATTGCTATTTTAATTTGAAAAATTATAAAAACATGATGTTGTTACAAACATATGAAAGCTTTATATGAACAATTAATAAAAAAAGTTATTGGTGTGTTTGTCAGTAAATTTCCACAAGCATCAGCACTAAACCTTATGCGAGTTGATTTTAAGAAAGCTTAGAAAGCTCAGTTTAGTTTGATTTAGAACAAGTTAATAAAGCTAACCTTTATCTGTATAAAGTCCTCTTGCCTTAATATCTTCTCTGTCCCTCCAGCCTGTGATATGAACGTCCATAATCAGTGTGTCATGAACGTGCCCAGCCTGTGTGGAACCGACTACACTGAAAGGAGGGGACGTATTTTCCTCAAGTGTGAGGTCAGCGGGGAAAAGCTGCAGGTCACAGGTAGGTCTCACACTGCTCCCCTTCTGTTAGCACTCACTGAATCAAATGGGCTTGAAACATGGCATGTGTGATATATCTGAACTGATTGAGGCATGTTTGTGCCATCTGCTTGACAAAGACTTGTGTTTGTGTGTGTGTGTGTGTGTGTGTGTGTGTGTGCGTGTGTGTGTGTGTGTGCGTGTCACCACGGGTACGCTGGGATGAGGGTACAGATGGTAGCAGACGCTATTGTTCTGTTTCTATTGTGAATCTGGATCAATTTCAACACTCTGCCCTTTTTGTCGATAAACTCTGACTGCCTAATTTCACACAGACGTTCACTCTCTATCCCAATCTGCCATTAACCTGAATTGAACCTTGCTTGTCATTAACTTTGCCTTCATGCTGCCTGCTTGTGATGCAGGGAATCCAACTGTTAACTGTATGGCAGGCCCTGTGACTATCAGTATGCTGCAAAGACTATTCCATTTTGGTGCACAGATCGATAAAGCCTCCTAAACATTCCCCTGTAAGAAAAAATCACAGTTACAACACACTTGGAAGGCAATCCCAAGCCAAATATGCAGACCTGCAGTGGTGTGTGGTTTGCTGTGTGGGCATCGTGCTGTTACTCTTTTTAAACAGTCACGACTCGCTCTGTTTTTGCCAGAGTTTCTCGTGTAACTGAATTGTGTTTGAGAAGCATAATTGAATGGTTGATATTAATTCATGTCACATCAGAACTGAAGACAGGATCTCAGCACTCTGCTTTAGAGCGGGGTCATGGCTTTGCCGACGCTCTCTTACCATTATTCATCAGAAGGCTATTCTACATGAGCATATCACTATTCCTGCCATTTTAATTACTGATGCCTCTGGTTTCAAAGAAACACCTGGTCTTTGCCTACCGAGATCAGGAAAGGATGTAATGAGATACTATTAATAGAATTTAATTAATGTAATAAATGGTGATGTAATATCCCAGAGACTGTTCAAATCCATCAGAAATCCTCTTGCTGCAATTTGTTAATTTTATCTTAAGAGAGTAAAGAGAAAAAAGAGTTGCTGCAAAAAAGATGCTGATTACGCTTGTTATGTTTAACCTATACATGAATGGATAAAGATTTATGCAAGTCTCCACACTATAGCAATATAATGTAAAAAAATCAATTGAACTAATATCTGCTCTACAGACCTGTTTAAGTCCTGAAAGGTGATGATTTTTCATCTTGTGTGCACAAATTATTTTTTGAGTGATTTTTTTATACTTTTATATGTTGGCCATTTTCCAAATGGCTTATGATCTACAAACCACAAATTGTTTGACTGTTAACAATTGTTGGCTTTGCACACAGTGTCATATAATCCTCTCAGAGCAAATAATGGCTGACCAGCTGCTGTAGTTAAGCTGAAATAATTTCATGCATAAGCGAGTTTGTGACCAGAAGGTCATTGGTTCAATCCCCAGACTGACCTGATAAATCTGGGTGGGGAAAGTGAAAAAGCAGCTCTTAGCGCCCTTTAGCAAAGCCCTTAACTCCAACAGCTCCAGTGGAGCTGCCCAGTGGCTGGCAGATCAGACTGGTTGTACTGGTCAGCTTCCAGGTGTGAATGTGTGTAACTGTGTGAATGTGATCAAGGCGCTCATGCGAAAAAGACGCTTCCTCTCAGTAAACCTTCCCTGAATAGATGAAGGTTAAAAAAAATAATAAATAAATAATCTGTCAATTGTATCTGTTGTGGCGTTCTGAGTCCTCAGCTAAAAGTAGCACAGAAATGAACTGTGTTTGTTTTGCTGTGAGTGCAGAGTTGTCAGATTTGAATGTTGAATGTGAGGATGCTACATCACTGGGCAGAGTGCTGCAGAGATTTTAGCTTGATAAAAGAGTGAATTAACTGATTGTTATGAAGTAAGACTCTGAAGTACTAGAATCTCTACTATACATAAAGGATATGTGTATCTGTATTGTATTATAGCATGAGCATTTTATATATGGAACCACTGCAGTATAACAGTGTATTTTTAATTGGAGCCTTATATTTCAAGGCATGCTGTAAATCTCCCCCCGTCTGTAATGATGGTGCATTAGTACATCTGCTAGAACAATAGTGACTGCAGGGAGCTGACAGCAGGCGCACATAATCATTCAATTAGCTGGCTAACGGGGGTCAGCACATCTTAAGACCCTGGCACTGAACCTCACTTATCAAATTATCACTGACAGAAACACGGTGAATGAAGCCTGGGAACTGGTACAACACCTACATACATGCTTAACACAACACAAAGGTCACAAAACATTTATTTTTTTATGGTTAGTGCACATTTTCTGGGCACTGAAGTTCTGGAAATGTTCTGAAAATGTTCAGTAAACTCAAATGATAGAAAAAAATGGACTCTTATGGGTACACAAAGCATTTATAAGGTCGATGATAACTAACATAATCCAAGATCTTGCTGAATGCCTTACTCGGCAAATTTGCTTTTCTCTTTGTCTTCATCACAAAAACACACAAACTTGTTGAATTTTCTAGAGAGCATGTTTCTTTTAGTTTCTGTAAATGCGTTGTAGCATTTAGTGTATTTTGAAATACCTAAACAGTGACAACAGTGAAAGACAGAACATATTGAATTGGTCCAACAAAGCACAAATATTTAGTCAAGATTTTGGGATGAAACCTTGCATTTCCCCCTCTCCATCTGGTGTTGTATCCTGACATGCATTAATCTCTCACCATCCCGTCATTTGCCTGAATGCATGTGTTATTGGTGTAATTAATGCAGCTGATACAGTAAATATACCCTTCTTATGACTATGGAGCTGGTACTGCAGAAGTATAATTTAGCATTTGGAGAAAGATGAATATTCATACTTACATAGCTGACTTGTAAATGAAGTAGAAAACTGAATTTCAAGGTGAGAAACATAAAACACAGTATAGTAAAGCAATTTGCCTAACCAAGTATGAGTTACATTGAAGAGATCAAAATAGTCTTTCTTCAAAAACAAATAATTCTTCTGCTCCTTCCTTCCTCACCTGTTTAACATTCTGGCTCATCTGATTTCTAACAGCTGACCCTCTTTATACAGTATTTGGCTGTATCTGCTTTAGAAACATTCCAGTGCAGTATTGCTCTAATTTTTGCTGAATTGTGCTCTGCCAAAAACTGCTATTAAAACATGTGATAATGATGTGCACATACAGTATGTGTGAAAATGTGCACATATTTCACACTTGTATGTATCAGTTTGTGTGTGAGTGTGTATGCCAGGTATAGGGAACCACTATTACCACTGGCAATATGTTTGGTTTGAAGGAAACCATGCAAACTCTTGGCCCACTACAGTTCATGGGAGCCAGTTCCTGATGTAGACTCAACATGCCTGTTATCATTTGCATGTGTTCTTAGCCTGTGTGTGTGTGTGTGTGTAGGTGTGTGTATAGAACTTCTGTACGAGCCTACAACTGACTCAGGCCAGATTGTCTCAAAGATTACATTAGCTTGTCTAGATGCCACACAGACAGCTTTCCAAACAGAATTGTGTTAATTACACATTGTAGAGTTTAGCAAGAAGGTCCGGTTGATGGCTGGAAGGAAGAAAACTTACACAAGTGTGATCCTTTTTATTAGGATGGGTGAGTGCACAAAACACAAGGAAACAGGAACCCTTAAATATAGTACAATACCATAGGAATGCTGAGTGTGTATAGTCACTGGGGCTCAGATAGCTTATGATGGTCTGTAAATACCTTCAAACCACAGACTGGCTCCTCATGAAACCACAATAATCAACTGATTACCTTTTTAATGTAACTTGCCCAACACTTTTAATGATACTTGCATTGAAACAAAGAGGCTGTTGTCACAAATCCCTAGTCGCTTACTGTAGTTTATACAATCTGTGCCAGAAATTGCAGAGGTTTAAAAGAATCATCTTAGTCAAATGAAAAACAAATGCTTTAGTTACATAAACTTGTTTCATTTGGCTTCTGATCAGGATTTTTGAATCCATGATCCCATAATCCCAATGAAGGAGGTTCAGATGAGGTATAAGAGCATTTGGTCCTCGACCCTGGATAGTGGTTACCTTTCTTTGGTATTCTTTTCTTGTATTCTCTGTATTAACAAGTACATTTTTCCCTATTCATTTTAATTTATAATATAACAAAACAAATGTTTGGCTTTATTTGAGGAGGGAAAGTTTTAATGAGTGAAGATGATTAGTGCAAGAATCACCCAAACAACCCACAGTGGATGCGCACTGAACTGTATGTGAAGAAGCACTCCAATTTCTCCTGAAATTCATAAATGATCAGTGCCAAAAAGTGACATGGCAGTCAGGGAAAGCCTTTAACCTCAGACATGAACCAGACATTAACTCCAACCAGACTAACAGAGAAAAACAAACACACGTTCTGTCATAGAAACCAAGTCTGCAAAGTGAGATGATAATTAGTCATGTGAAACACTGTGTGCATGCCATTTCCAGAAACATGAGTAGTGGGAATTTGTGTTTCATGTTAAAATGTAGATGGGAGGGGAGATGGAGATAGAGACAAAATGGGTTCTGTTTCTCTGGTAAAGGACACACATAGCCCACTAACCTTGTCCTCAGCCTCTCATTCCTGCAAACACACAGCTCCCCTCTGTCCGCTGGTGCAGAGAAAGCCACCCTCCTGTTTGTCTCTGCAACCCTATTGTTCGTTGACTCTGTGCAAGTATTCAGTCATTTTGGTAGAGGGCATTTATGTCCATAGTGTTTTATTTATACTTGTTACTATTATCAATGTGTGCAAATGTGTGTGTGCAGGCATGTGCATGCACCCTTGCCACCTGCAGGTCCTATGGGGGTGTGTGAGAGACAGTGGTAATAATTACATTTCCTTTTTGTTCCCTTGTTGACTCATCCAGTTCTGCAGAAGAGCCTTATTAAACAAGCTCTCTGCTCTCCCTCTCCCTCCACTCCTCTCTTTCTTTCTGCTTTAGCCTTTTTTTTTTAGATTGTTACTATTACTCCAATGTCCATATGTGTCTCAGCTATTTGTTATTTGTGTGTGTGTGTGTGTGTGTGTGTGTGTGTGTGTGTGTGTGTGTGTGTGTGTGTGTGTGTGTGTGTGTGTGTGTGTGTGTGTGTGTGTGTGTGTGTGTGTGTGTGTGTGTGTGTGTTTTATATGTAGGTGCAATATAGGTGCAGTGTAGGTGTGTGTGGGTCAGATTGGTGCTCAGAGTGGATATAGATGTGGGAGGATCAGGGAGGCCAGATTTTGCTATTGAACCTTCTGGTGTAGTGGCTTTACAGTAAAAGACAAAATCAATCCTTACTCTATTAACAACTTCAGGCTGATGCAGCTAGTGACAGTCTATCTCGCATTTCTAAGTTAACTTTTGTAACCATTTCAGGTGTATATGTGTGGATAAATGGCCAAATGTAGGGACTGTAACATCACTTCTATCTCTTTTATCCGTTTTCACTCATTTCACTCTTGCATATCCCTGTATTGTCTCAGTTTCATTCTTTTAAAGGCTATTTCAGGGTGCTCACTTTGGGCAGAGGCAGTGTCAAGTGTCTGGTTGAACACTTAATACTTTACCTATTCGGAAAAATACCCGTCTAGGATAAAACACTGTATTGAATTCAACAGCTGATACATTTACACAACAAACTTGAGCATTGGTATGAAGTTGCTATACAAATGGTCAAGTAGTCAGAGGAAGTCACCAATTTTTAGTCATATTCATAGCTGTGCAGTTTGGTGCCCATAAATTACTTGAGCCTGCAGAATGACTACTTTACCTAAGTTCAGTATTTAATCTATATTAAGTATATTTGTCTTCCAATATATCTTTTGCATTCTTTTTTCTTGCTCAATAGTACAGCACCTCCCCCTTTCCAACCTCTCTTCCCACTGAGCGAACCATATTGATCAGAGGTATTATATTATTGCAGGGTTGAAGTTTGCAGACTTTATGTTATTATTAAAATCTGTACAACTCTATACTCAAAGACCAAAAACAACATACTCTGCCTTTCATTACTGTCTCTATGATTGCAAGGAAGACTAGCAGGAAGGCATAGTTGGGGTTGGATGAGGCTACATCTGTGGTCTGCAGCTGATACTGCCTTTTTTCCCCTTTTTTCTCATCAGTCCTTTCTACGTCTTTATAGTGTCTGACTCACTGTACAGAAAAGCAACAGACTCTTGCCAAGTGAAAATTGACTTAAAATTCCTGCTATCACATTTTCCCTATAAATCAGAGTTAAGATGCAGCTGACAGCAATTTTCCACTGGCCACTGGGACAGCAGTACCTTCTGTCTTCATGTTCTGTAGTCAGCTCTTGTAATTGAGATACAATCTTCCAGAACAATACTGTAATTGATATAAAGATATTATCATTTTTAAACTGTATGTACAGTTCATATATATATATAACATGTTACAGTACGTTTTAGCCAACATTAGGCTTCCATTTTAAAAGAAATACATACAATACATTTAACTGAGATTATCCTGTCAACTCACTAGTGATTAAGTGAGAACATAAGCATAAAAACTCATGTGCCATCCATGTGTCATACTGAAGATGTACTGGTCAATCCAAAGTAAAAACTCCAGGACAGTTTTTTCAGAGCAGTTTGGGAGATTTTCAAAGGAGCACAGAGTGGATGGAGAGTGAAACCGTGTTTTAAGGTTTATACACTGTTTACTCAGGGAGGTGAAGAACGAACACAGTTGACCTCATTTTTGAGGCGGGGTCATCTGGTGTCAGCTGATGACAAGGTTCTGTGTGTTTCTGTGTGTGTGATTTCACAGATCGTGTAAACTCTCGAAAGAATGCAGGAATGAAAGACATGTAATAGTTTGCTTATAGTAGCACTGTGCACTCTCAGAAAAAGAAAAACATTTGTATGTTATCATATCCACACACAGACCCACACATCCTAAAGATAAAAAAAATAATCAACTGAGAATTGAAAAACTGAAAATATCAGACTGCTTTGGGTTTATCCCTGCAAAAATACTGTTTGATAAACTAAATAAATAAGATTTTTAGATTTAAACACCATTTTGGGGGACAGCAATGTTTTTTTAATTTCTTGTAAAAACTCCCAACAAATCAAAATAAACTCAGAATCATTTCACTATTTGCAATTCAATTTGTTTTTGGACATTTAGTTGATTTCTGTAAAGTACAGTATGTTGTTGACTGTAACACACAGTAATGAAAAGATTTTGAAATTATGGAGAGCATGTGGAGAAATGACACACATGACAACAGGAGAGTTATGAAGTTGTGTGACTATTCTTATCATTCCTAGTATGAAACAGTGACATTTTGACCGCATTTTGCAATTTATCATCATATTATGACTCACACTTATAGTCTTTTCATTGTCTCTGTGGTGCTGATAGAACAGCTGAACTTTGTAGTATGTAGTTATGTCATTGGTATTCCTGCCCTGCCTTGACTCCCTCCTCTCAGCATGCTGCACACTTTCTTCTCACAATTTTAACATCTTTCTTTCTGTCTTTCTTTCTTTCTTTCTTTCTTTCTTTTTTCTTTCTTTTTTTTCTTTTTTTTTCTTTCTTTCATTCATTTTTCAAATGAATTCAAGTACACAGAAGTTCATCTTTATGGTCTGTTGTCCTTCTTCAAAGCATGACAACGGACTACAGAGGATCTACTTTTCCCATGTAGTCTATTTTTGATATAAGCCTTCCAGAGAACCTTCTGGAGGCTTATAATCTTGAAATCTGCCAAACCTTAAGTGAATAAAGGCCTAACAGTTCAGTTGGCAACTTTAATCGTAGACAGAGGCAGGCTCACTCTTCGTAAATGAGATTATGACTCAACAAAAAGAAATATCAGTAATACTATTGCAGTAATAAGTTATATACCTCAGTAGGAGCAAGCAGGGTTACAGAGTGAAATTATCCGTGCTGATGAGCAGTAATAAATTCAGAAAGCCAAATAAGGCTAAGGCTCTATTGAAAATGGGATTATACAAAGTTGAAACGTCTTAAAATATTATGTGTAATCTTAGAAGGTTGTTCAGCTTTTCTCAGCCTTTTCACAATCTCATTATGTCAATAGATGTTATTAAGGGTTTAGGTTCATTATAGTCAAAGCACATACAAAGTAGTTGTTTCTTAAGTTGTTTTTTGGAGCCACTGCACCATGTTTGGCACACTGCTGCTGTTGCTGCTTCTCTAAATGCAAGCCAAGATAGTGGTTAACTTGTATCCAAGCAACTATGCCCCTACACACACCCCTGCCTCCTTTGTCCAAGTGTGTGTGTGTGTGTGTGTGTGTGTGTGTGTGTGTGTGTGTGTGTGTGTGTGTGTGTGTGTGTGTGTGTGTGTGTGTGTGTGTGTGTGTGTGTGTGTGTGTGTGTGTGTGTGTGTGTGTGTGTGTGTGTGTGTCTCTATTTGCATATGCATGTGTTTCTAATTCACTTACACACACATAAATGGCAGCATTATGCACAGTTCACTAACAGACATATACTATGTCCAAAACTACGAACACATATTCAGGTTTTTCATGAAGAAGAACATTATTTGACTTTAACCAAGAATTTGGAGAATCAACAGCACATATGAGTTTTGTCAGCAGAAGTTTCTGCAGCACAGCTGAAAGGAGTTAAGACCACAGACACATATTGTTCCATTTAGTCCAAGTTCTATGGAAGGAAATGCTCTGTGCCAGCATTAGACAGTCTAGATTACCCCCTACTGGTCTTCACTGGAATTACAGTTTATAGTGTATCTAGGTGGTCTTTCACTTAATGGTTTGTCGTCTATAGTCAATAACACAAAGGGCCCTATTTCCTGAAATAGGTCACAGGTGCAGATCAAAGTCTTAATCCCCGGCATGTGGCTGATGTAGGTGTGACCAACAATTTTTTGCAATTTTCCACTGGTGGCACAACCAGGCACAATGTGCAGGAGAGATTAAATACATTATTAGTGTGAGGAATACAGAATCAGCAGGTGGAGTCGGGGCAAACTTCAATGATGACCAATCACATTAGCTCCTCTCATCTCCTTTAAACCTAGCAGGTGACAGGTAAAATGGGGGAGAGAGGTTGAGTTAGAGAGAGAATAGAGTTCACCTGTGAAACGCCAGAACTTATAAATATAGAAATATAGAAATACATTACATAACATTACTGCTGACAATGGCATAATGGAAATAAAGCTGATGTGTTCTCTTATGCTCTGCCGTGTATTCTGTGCAAACCATTAATGTACTGTAGGATAATTAATACATTTAAACTCAGTTTAAACGCAGTTCAACTCATCCTCTGCATATTTTCAAATCCTCATTTATGATTTAAGTATATACAATATTTTTAAATAAACAGATACAAGATCGGGTTTGGCAATTTGCTAGTTAGTGTTTGAAAAGCACACAAGTACTGTCACTGTTTTATTTATTTAAATGATAAATGAGGGGAACCATGCTGTGTCTGCTGTGCTTGAAGTGAACAGGATTTTGTTTAAACCTGTGTATGAAAACATTTTATTTGATCATGGCATATAGGATTATTGATAATGCCTTCTCTGTTAAGGAAGGAGCACAAGCCACATGACCTCTGGCTGTTAGAAGCTGTTTTACACACTGATTACACTGGATACACGTCCATGCACAGAACTGACTTCATTTTGTGATATTATACAAGGAGTGTTTGTTGTATCAACCAAGTATCCAAATATTACCTTTACTACATAATTGTATTTAGTTGTATTGTTTGTATCACCTTTGCAGTTACTGGAGATAAAGTCCTTTCTTCCTGATCATTTATTATTCAAGTAGACTAGTAAATATCATACTATCAAAGTCAAATTTGACATCTGATTCTATTCCATAGTCACATAAGCACAAGATGTCCAGTGGCACTATCTTCTGTTGACACTGGTGTCTAGGCTCTGTAAAATCGCCTACATATGCATCATGTCAGCCTACTGAGAGCTGACACTAAATATAATTCCTCTGATATATAACTTAGTATGTGAGCAGTCAACAGTTTTTCATGGATAAAGTACAAAAAAAACACTTTTCCCATCATGTTTGTTACATGTACAGCGACTACTCCAGTACATCATCTGCTATTAGAAAGATGAAAAAAAAGATGAAACAGACAAAACCTGTGATCTCTTATTGAGTTCATGTATTGAATTTAGGGTGAGAGGTGGGAATGGAGTGCTGTAGCGTGCATCTATAGTAGTGCAAATGCAGTGTATAGTAAGTCTTTAGTGTCTGTAGACTGGCTTAACGCTTTTTCATTGGATTTCTGAGAAAGCTGAAGGTTGCCAGCTCAGGAACGCTCAATACCTTCCCACACCTCAAGTATGCTCTCCCTCTCTTTCTCTGTCTCTCTCTCTCTCAGTGTGTGTGTGTGTATACTCTACAGCAGCTCACTCTATCACTCATGTAACTTCACACGTCGCTAGCATCGCTCAACACCCAAATCCTCAACCACAGGTGCTGAGAATAAAAGCAAACAATTGGAAATTATTTACTACTGGCTTATCAAATAGTCATCTGATGCTATTGGTGCGACCATAGGGGGAGGAGGGAAAAAAAATAATGTTTTCCTAGTGACTCAAATAATAGAATAGCATCATATTATAAACTAAAAATTAGTGTGAACATTTATCTTGCCCTGTATTGTATAACTTTGAGGATACCCTGTTAGAAAGAGAACCATTGTTGTGGCTTTCGTGACAATATTCCAAGAGTATCTCAGTGTATTTCTCTTTGCCATTTACAACAGTTGCTGTATTAACTTGGTGGTGACAATCCCTCATTGATTTTGTCTGTTTATCCCTCTTAATCCCATCAATACTGTATCTCATTCAGGGTATTCCAACTAAGACAGGTGGTTTAGCAGCCATCTCATGCAGTCTTAATGCACTGGCATAGTGCCTTCCTCTCCAGGTCAAAGGTCAGTTTGGACTGTCACCACTTGTGCCACCATTGTAGTGTGACTGACAGGACCACATGGAGAGATTTCTAGGTCTCCGTTGGCCGAGGTTTAGCCGAGCAAGGCTGGCATTCATTCTGTCCCTGCGGGGACACTGGGTGCGTCGTATGTCGATAAACAAAGTGTGTAACTGTGTGTACGCCTGACTGTGGGCAGGGATGTGTGTATGTGCGTGTGTGTGCGCACTGTACTGTCTGGCAGTGCTCCAATGCTCAGGGCTAATGGAGTGCTAATGTCCCTGGTGTGCCCTTGTTTACTGAGGGTTAGGGTTAGCTAAATACAGGAGGAAAAGAGGAGAGCCTTTACCTACTTAAGCATGACACAGCCTGCAATTTTGAATCACTGTTTCCACATCACTTCCTGAGTTTGCTCCCTTTATGGCTTGGTGCCAGTAACAATCCTCTCAGGCTGTGATATGCTGCTTGATCTTGAGCACCTGTAATTTGTTCTATTGATGTTCACCTGCTGCTTTAAATAAAGCATCTGTTTTCCTGAGCACTGTAGAAACCAAACTGAATATGAATGAATATTCAGTGTAGATAAAAGGCAGTGTATTCATTTAGCTGATATACAAGGCACATTTAATAAAATCCATCACTTATTAGTAGGGTAGCTAGCAGCTTTTTATGTTTTTAAGGTGTGCTGAGACCATTCTGCTTCATTTGAATTAGTGACACTCAATTATTCAAAAGCTTTCACACAAATTCTATAGTTCACCTGTGTTTTTAGAGGTAAATTGACATTTTCTTATTTTCCTCAGTGTCTGAAGGCAAAAACATGATACCCATGGACCCCAATGGCCTGTCTGATCCATATGTCAAGCTCAAGCTCATACCAGATCCCAAAAATGAGACCAAGCAGAAGACCAAAACCATCCGCTCCAACCTCAACCCTGTGTGGAATGAAAGCTTTAACTTGTGAGTAAATGAGCTGATTTAATCTACATGTTATACAATGGATATTTTACAATGTGACATGATTATTAATGTGATGTATGTAGTAGAAAAACTTAGTAGTAGTACTGTCATACGTTCTAATGCTAAAATAATGCTACTAATACTTATGCTTCTACCTCTACTGATACTGTTGCTGTAACTAAAACTGCTTCCACCTGTAGTAATAATATTTTTTTGTAGATGTTGCTTTCTGACTAAAATCTGACCATAGAACTAAGCATAATCATTATGTGTACCTGTGTGTTGTATAGCAAGCTCAGGCCTACAGATAAGGACCGCAGGCTGTCAGTGGAGGTGTGGGACTGGGACCGGACAACCAGGAATGACTTCATGGGAGCCCTTTCCTTTGGCGTGTCAGAGCTCATAAAGGCTCCAGTCTGTGGCTGGTAATGCTCACTTTATTCAAATGATGTCATTGTTTTTTATGTATTGTTGGATATTACACAGTATGATTTTAACTATAGACTGAAGTTTCCAAGTTCACCTGGTTATTATTTCTTTAAATTATGTCAATGGGTCTGTCAGGTAATTTACATTAATTTTAAATACACCACAGCCAATTAAATTGAAGATGACCACATTAGTCACATACACACATAGATAGCAAAAACACTCTCAGACAGCAATAGAAACTAATAGTATCAACATATTAATGTTGTCCATGTGTAAACTTGACCTCCTTTGTCTTTTACACCTAATAAACTACAATAAATCACAGCTTACATCACGGGTTCCCTCAAACACAGGATCCTCTGAGGTAAACAGTAAGCTAGGTTTGGGATTTTGCTGTGGGCAACAATTTCTGCTGTAATGATTGATGGCCACTTGAAGCTGCAGTGCCAACAGGTTTGTCCCAAAGGAGCAAGAGATATCCATTTTTCATGTATCCAATTTACAACTTTTTTTTGTGTGTCTGCTCTGAGATGTGTGTCACAATTTGTGCTAAAAGTACAAATACACCAAAGGCAAAGAGACCATTGGTTTAACATGAGCTGTTTCCAGGCCCAGTAGATTAAGGTCAGTTATAGGGGTAGACTAATCATAGGAGAAGGGAAGGCAGACAAACTAATATCGTAACATTTGCTTTTCTGTGTGTCCTTATGTATCCATCCGGATTTTAATTTTTTTTCTCCCTCCCTCTTCCTTGTCTTCCTGTCTCTCCCTTTTCAGGTATAAATTACTTTGCCAGGAGGAGGGGGAGTACTACAATGTTCCCATCTCAGAGGAGGATGACGGGAATGAAGAACTGAGGCAGAAATTTGAGGTGAGGATTGTAACTTCCAGTGCAAGTTATTGCCAGCTTGATGTTTGTTGACTTTGACTTATTGAATTGTCTTGTCTAGAGTCGGTACAACACAGAGTCTGGACAATATCACCATAATGTCTACAGTTTCTCAGTGCTTATTATTTTGTTCGACTTTCTTTTAGCTCAGTGGAAATGTTTTTATTTCCCTGGTCACAACTGGCTGTCTAAGAGACTTTTCTGCTGTGTAACATGAAAAATATATAGTGGTCACTCTCACTGTTACGTTTACATGTCCTCTAAAATTTGGAAATTATATCGAATGGTCATATGCTCTTCTATAATGACAGTGTGTCATCTGCTGTTTTCAAAACCCTTCTAAGCTTATGGTTACTTTGCGCTGGAGAGTTCACTTCTACTATGAACCTGTGTGTTGTGTGTGCTGTGCTTTTTTTTAACACAGACAGCTATGTTTTAATCTACAGAGACATCTTCTACACATTACATTAAGAGTGAGTCTGTATCATCAGTGCAGTTCAGACTTATTGCCTGAGACAGTTGTTTCACCCATTTTGTGCTTAATAACATAAAATTCAGTGAGACTTAAACAAAACAGTGAAGTTGTTTATGGTTAAATGTCAATGAATTAATCTATCAATAACAGCTCTTGTACTGCAAGCCTTTGAAGATTTAATTTTAGCCGTGCAAACTTTCAGTATGCAAGAAAGTAGTTTCCTTTAATAATAATTTTCAAGTGTTTGTTGAACAGCAACTACAGTATGTTAGGATAAATTTGAGGTTTTAACTTGATAACAATCACTTGCTGCACTGTATGATGTCCGATGATTGTAAACTTAATCATCATAATAATCATTAACATGTGATTATTCTCTACCCATTAATGTAAAGTTTTTCTTCTTAATTTTATATAACTCAATAGTTATTCGACATGATCAATAGAACAATAGAATTTATTTTTCATAATGATCATAGCAACTTTCCAATAATTATGTAAATAGAGATTTGTATGATCAGTATCAATGTCAAAAATAAGAATTAAATAACAAACTCTGTTACACCACCCAAACACACACACACACACACACACACACACACACACACACACACACACACACACACACACACACACACACACACACACACACACACACACACACACACACACACACACACACGCATACATGCATTCACATATTGTTCAACACTACTTTTAGACACAACTGTGTGCTCTTTTCTGTCATCCAATTTATTGTGTCGGTGTGTCCGGCCTGCTGAGATTGTCTGCCTGTGGCCTTCTCATTGTCTGCCATATTGTTGAACCTCTCAGCAGGAGCCCAGGTCTCTGGACGAGACTTTTTAAGGTTATTTTTCATGACATTTGTGCTACAAGTAGAGAATTGTGGGAAAAAATGATAAAGATTGAAAATCCAGAATGTGTGAAAGGTCATTGCTGGAATTGAAACACAACACTAATTTGCAGAGAGTTTATGTTTTTTGGTAATTATTATGATAAAAATATTTTTTTGTGACCCCTCTTCATTTGTGTCCTGTACTGTTGCTATTCTATGAATTCAAAGCAGAATTTAAACAGGGGTTTTTTTGTGCATAAATGAAAATAATGCAAAAATATGTACATAAAAATATATGTATTTTACCACTTTAAACAAACCTTTTTGTCAGGTAGCCTTGTGCTGTAAACACTTTTTCAACTTAATGCTTAAAGCAGTGATCACATGACAACAGGTCATTTTGGCTCTTCATACAGAAGGTGAGGTTCATGTAAGGATGAAGGAAGACTGAGAAATTAGGTGAAGAATAGGAGTGTATACAAATAAAAGAAGAGTCTAATCTCCTATCACCTGTCTGCATGTGGTTGTCATGGTAACAGGTCAGCAAGACTCACAGTACAAATGTGCACCACTTTTCAATGTTTTTGCATCTTGAGGTCCCAAAATCGTTCGTCCACTTGACTTAATTGTATCTATCTGTAACTCTCTGGCCTGGAGAATACTTCTGTGTCTCCTTTTTCCTCTTCATAAACCCCTCTGTGATTCTCTTCCTTTTTTCCCTTAGCTTCCTGCTCCCTCCTGTGTGTTTGGTGAGACTTATTGTACAAATGCTTCTTCATCCCGTGTCACGTTGTCATATTTAATGCAAGAGTTTCTCTCTTCCTCTCTCCCCTTCTTGCCCCTGCTCTCAGGACTGCCAAATTAACTTTAATCTAAAGGTAGCCCTCTCCTCTCCTCTCCTCTCCTCTCCTCTCCTCTCCTCTCCTCTCCTCTCCTCTCCTCTCCTCTCCTCTCCTCTCCTCTCCTCTCCTCTCCTCTCCTCTCCTCTCCTCTCCTCTCCTCTCCTCTCCTCTCCTCACCTGTTGTTGTGGTGACATGTTCCTTCACTCCTCCTCATGTCTGATCATTTGTATGTGGTTCCATGCTACTGCAAATAGATCCAATTTACTAACAATTTGTTCTGGATGTGGGGTTGGTATAGAAATTGACATAAATATATATAGGTAAACTGACACTCCTCCAATAAATCAAGGTCTAGTCCCTGCTCCCTTTTGTACCATAAAGGACTGTGGAAATTTCAGCACAAATCCAGAAAAGGGGAAGGAAGGTTTGGATTAAATGTAATTTCTTCAAATTATGTAAATGGAAAACCTTGAGTACAGAAAACGTCTTTGTCTTCACTGCTTCCTCCGAGTCTGTCAGAGGATTGTTAGTAAATCCTGATGCCGTACTGCTCACAGCTCATAGCTACATTTGTCTGCATGTATGTCTTTGTAGTCTGTATGTCTGTATATGTCTTGTCTGTGGATCACCCTGCCTGTCTATGTCTTGTGTACTTACATCATCAATACAGGTGTAACCTGGGAGTACAGCACGTGGCCATTAATCACTCTCATCTTAGAACCTGCATAAGCTTTATTTGTCATATGTTCTACTTCCTCTACCTGCCGGCATCTCTTTGTAAGGTCTAATCAGTCTTCATATTCAGGTGTTACTAATATAATAATAATGGACTGCAAAAATGTTGCACCCTCGCAGAATATTTGGTTTGAAACAAAATCAAGTGTGACCACTAGATGTCAGCATAGAGCTGAAATATATTGTGAGACCAGCATAAAGCATAATGAGAAATTGTGTTCTGTGTGTGTGTGTGTGTGTGTGTGTGTGTGTGTGTGTGTGTGTGTGTGTGTGTGTGTAGCAATTCACAAGGCCTTCACTAGTGTTGTTACATGGTAACACAAATCATTTATTTCACCCAAATATTGTTGCCCCGATTCTTCTTTATTAAAGCTTTGATTTTTACTCCAACTTTAAACTTTCCTGGCATTAGCAGTTATTTTTAATCTGTGGTTGTTCTGTATTCTGTTTTTTTTTTTTTTTTTACATCTTCATGGTGATATTCAACTGGTTTTATTTGGCATGTAAAATGTTAAAGGGTACATGTGGTTTTGCTTCATCAGGAAAATAAAAGAGGTCAGGTCATTTTCACTTATTTATATTGGCTCTTTGTTCTTTCTGTGATTTTGCCACACTGAGAGTTTGTACGTAACAGCAGATTATTGCAACTGTCAAAACTGTAAATATATAAAATGACATTTTAACTACCTGTGGATTGAAACCAACAATCACTGGATCAAAGGCTGACGCTCAAGCTTTATAGTTATGATATGATTACTAAATCTTAATTGATATTCTTTGTGTTTGTCTGTGTGTATGAGGTGGACTCAGTGTTTTGGCCCTCAACTATCTTTTCGCATTTAAGTGTCTTGGTTTAGTCAGCTGTTGTGGCTCACACCTATACCCAAGTGTACTAAGTGCATTGGCCATTTTGGCTTCCTTCTCCTTGCGGTTTCAGGACCAAGCACCTAAGGAACACTCTGATCAGGTGCGTCTGAGAGAAAGGACGTAAGGCTTCTGCTCACCTGGTTCGGCCAGGCTCTTTTCAATAAAAGCTCAAGCTTACAGGTGTGCTGTGATCTGGTGTGGTCTGCTCTGCTTTGTGTTTCTCTGCTGCTCTCCCAGATTAAGAGCAGAATGTGGTAGATTCCATTAACAAAACTAAAGCTGCTCAGCATTGTTTGTCACAAGTTGTTTGTGCCAGTTGTTATTCAGATTAGTTTGAAATGAACTGAATTAAGGTTTAGATTAATGCTAAAGTGATTCCTGAAGGTGACACATGACCCAATGTTTTAATGCTGTAATGGGTCTACATTTGCCACAAATTGTCATGCCATAAAAAAAGAAGAAAATAAAAGAGATTTGGTTTAGCATTGCCAAATCAGTCCACTTTGATGTTCTAATGATATAAAGATGATTATAAAGTGACCTTGTTATTGTCCTTGCTAAAACTGGACAAGTTGCTCTGTGTAGGCTGTGGATATAGATTACACCTGCAGTATCAGTTCAGCATGAGTTTGGATCTGTGTTTGGCCTTGGCTGAGTTTGAAAACTGGACATGGCGGTCATGGTTGTGTTTTTGTGCAGACAGACATTTATGTATGGAATGTAAATTGTATTTCATTATTGTTTGGTATTCAGACTGCTACAGAGGTGAATGACATGGGCACTGTAGTTTTCTAGAAGCTCCCTGAAGCATCTTGCCATACTGGTAGAATAAGCATGATTTTGGCATGAAGGAAAGTGTGGAGAAGGTTATTTCCCCCCCCCCCAGTTTTCAAAATACATTTTAGAAATACAAATAAATTAAAGTCATGTTGTGCTTGTTATGCAGGTGCATTTTCAAAATATGTGAAGTTACCTTGCAAAGCAGCTGGATTTGTGAAATCACACAATCATACGAGAATTCTTCTTGTCAGGCTTCAGTTTATGCGCTTGTGTCAAAACCACCAGTCTTTCAGACCAATCAGTGTCTTATGATGTTTCATACATGATGTCATGATCTTGTGAATCCAGCTGTGTCAGTGATGGCTGGTGATAGACAGATGGTTCATCCAATCATCTGACAAGTTTTTTTTTTTTTTTAAAGTGCCTTTTCCAAACAGTTTCCAAGGACGACCTCTCAGATGGTTCTTTATGTAAAAAAACCATCAGGTGCATCACATTAATATGCAATAGACAATGAGGTTTATTTTGATTCATTTAAATCAGAATCAATTATTTATATGTTATAAGATGTATATGTTATAAGAAGTCTATTATTAGATGATAGTTGTTAATTTGACAAGAAACTAAATTAAATACTATATAAAAATGTATCTTTTTGTTTGCCACAGGACGGTTTACTTAAATCTGTTTATAAGGAGCCATCATTGTGTGTATCACATCTGCTCCACAATGACAGTCTCATTTCACTCCATTTATTTTGAATCCTCCTACCAGTGTATTGTTTCTGTGAGTGGGTAAGTGAGCACATGAGCAGTGTGAGTGAGTTGAGTCATCTAACTACAGGAAGACTCCACCGCAAAGAAGCTTCTACTAAATGTATTTCATGCATGTAATAACTTTTCAAACAAGGTCTGCATTTAAGAAATAGGAGCTAGGTATCTTGTCTCAAATAAACAGTGCAGATTTACATTGTGTGTGTGTGTGTGTGTGTGTGTGTGTGTGTGTGTGTGTGTGTGTGTGTGTGTGTGTGTGTGTGTGTGTGTGTGTGTGTGTGTGTGTGTGTGTGTGTGTGTGTGTGTG
Source organism: Scomber scombrus (assembly GCF_963691925.1). Classification (NCBI taxonomy): domain Eukaryota; kingdom Metazoa; phylum Chordata; class Actinopteri; order Scombriformes; family Scombridae; genus Scomber; species Scomber scombrus. Next base: position 13,639,278 of record NC_084971.1, on the reverse strand, counting down.
TGTGTGTGTGTGTTACTGTAATCAAACTGAATTTTAAGATGTGTATTTCTTACACACTTCATCCTTTGTCCCCTGCATGCAGAAAGCCAAACTAGGCCCGACTAAAAAGGTGATCAGTGAGGCTGATGGTGACCAGTCCAGCCAGCTGCCATCCAGCAGCTTGGACCAGGTCAAACTCAGCGACTTCTCTTTCCTGGCTGTACTGGGAAAAGGCAGCTTTGGCAAGGTAGGTTTGAAGCTTTTTTATTGTGCTCCTGCTAAAAAAACAGAATACTTAGTGTCACTGGCAACATAGAAAGCATAAAACCGATGGCACAAGAAAAGTATGGTATATTGTACATAGAAATGACCTTTTCCTACCTTTATCATTCCCTCTGTCTGTTTCTGTGAAGGTCATGCTGGCAGAGATGAGGACCACTGAAGAGCTGTTTGCAATAAAGATCCTGAAGAAGGATGTAGTGATCCAGGATGATGACGTGGAATGTACTATGGTGGAAAAGAGAGTCCTGGCCCAACAGGAAAAGCCGCCGTTCCTGACACAGCTGCACTCGTGCTTCCAGACTGTGGTAGGTAAAAAATGCTCCTGGACACACATCAGGGCAAGTCACTTCAGGTCAGGTCAAATTAATTCATGAAGGAGCTTTTAGCTAAACAGCTTAGTCATAAAGGGTTGTAGAGAGCAGTAGAGGACGTTTATGACGAGTACAATTACAAAAAGAAAAGGGGAAACAAACAAAACCCAATTAGAAGGCTGAAGTTTGTGTGTGTGTGTGTGCGTGTGTGTGTACAAAAGCATGTGCCTGTATTTGCACGTGTATAAACTTTGAGTCATGCCAAAACCAGACCGTATGACCTGAGAGCACATGTAGCTATTTGAACACAGACTTACATTCACAAAGAGGAAAGTATAAGAGGACACATTAATTTTAGAAGCATTCAGTTCCTTGCTCACTATAGAATTAGTAAATGAAAAGGTTTGATAAAACTGTAATATGCTGTTTTTTTAATAATTCTACGCCACCCAATATACATGTACAGAAAGGCAGATGTGTGGTTTTATGCCCTCACATACATGTCAGTCTGAATGTGAAAGAAATTGGAAAATCTACCTCAGCCCTTGGTTTGAGCTGGATGGCAAATTAATGTCTATTCGCGGTTACAGTTCTCAGAAAAGCCAAGCTGAACTATAGCAGATTAGCAGGGGACAGAAAAAATAGGAAGCTTCATACCATATTCATGAATATACACACATTTTCAGTCTCCCACATTAAAAAGGGACTACCTAACTGTCACATGTTTATAGCCTTTCTCTAGTTTCACTGTCTTTGCAGAGGTTTTTATTATGTACAAAATCTTGCACAGATAGCATTTTCCTAGAAATAGCAATACAGAGTTTTGACACTGTTTGCCTGGCATGACATTACTGCAGTTCAAATGTTTGCTCATCTCAAATGTTTGCATTCATTTTTTCATATTCTGTTGGTTTATGGTGTGTTTTTGTCCGTATGTTTGGTTCCTCATCAAATGGATTTGGCACAATAATAACATTTAATTCTATTTCTGTGATGATATAGATCTTGGATGTATTTTAATTATTTTATCTTTTTTGTTTAAAAGTAAAAAACATGTTCAAATGACAGCAAAATAATGTATAATGTATAAAAGTCATCCCTAAGATACTACAGTATGTGGACATCGGATGAACATCAAATGTGCAAAGTTTAGCTCATGATTTATTTTAAGCTTCATTATTGAAGACTCATTTAAACTACAAGTTTTTGGAGGATTTTTTTTCAGTTTTGTTTCGTTTTTTTCACATTTTGCATTTGTTTGGCCAAAATAACAGGTCAGCATCTATTAAGATGAAATACAGTTGAAGCATCTTTTGTGACACTTTATGGAGTTAAAACACCTATGTGTTGACTACAGATATGTAGACAATTGACTACAGATATGTTCAGTGTGAGAGGTACAAAGATGAGAGAGAAGGAAGCACAAAAGGTACAGAGAGAAGGTGTAGCATGCATTTTATTCAAGGGACTATCATTGTAGTGCAGCGAGGGTCAGGGCCCTCACGAGTCCAGGGTTGGATCTGCTTTGTCATGGGTAGTGACACTTGGCTAAACCTGGTAGGAGGTCAGCTTTGCTGTCAGCACGGGTCTGTTGCTCTACAGTCTGAGAAGGCTGGCTTTTGTCTTGCTTGTAAGGGACCATCAAACACAACTTGACCAGGGTCAGGCCAAACTTGTCATAAGGGACCAGCACAAGTAGTCAAGGAGAATATTTCCTGACAGATGTCTGAGTTGAGGTTTCTTTCCATAAGCGCTTTGTTGTGCGCTTTTTAGATCACCTTGTCATGGAAAGTGTAGCAGGAACGATGAAACAACTCAGACAGCAAAGTTAGGGGAGGCTGCAGAGAGGCTTTGCTGGTTAATAAAGATGTAGAAATGTTTTGTAATTTCACAGTTTTTGTGTAACTTTGCAGGGTTTCTTTACCCCTGCCTATTCATAACTACTTCTAACTCTCTCTCCATGTTCACAGGATCGTCTGTACTTTGTCATGGAGTATGTGAATGGTGGAGACCTCATGTACCATATCCAGCAAGTGGGCAAGTTCAAGGAACCTCAGGCAGTGTAAGTCATGGCATCTTTTTCACAGCTGGCATTGCAATCCTACTATATAGAAAATAATTTTTCTTCTGTTAAATAGACATTACATTTTCATTTACTTCCAAAATTCTTTCCATGCATGCTTCATTATTACAACATAATTGATTGCAGTATGTATTGTCAGTTAAGCAGCAGGTACAGCAGTGACATGGCCATGTGGGATTTCTCTCATGAATTTTTGGATGGTTAAGTTTCCTTGCGTTTTAAATCTGTGTTGTTGTTGTTATTGCAGGTTCTATGCAGCAGAGATCGCTGCTGGTCTCTTCTTCCTGCACAGTAAAGGAATCATCTACAGGTGAATATTCACTAGTTTGCACACTTAATACAACAGGTACAGTGCATCCTGTTCTTCAAATACAGAGGCTGCATTTAAATTAATTATCAGAAATGTTGTGACATATGAATGTCAGCTAAAATCATGAATTAATTTGTCATCCTGTAATGAATATAGTTTTTGTTTTTCTGAAGCATCCGTGTTTTATTAGTGCCTCTAACACTCCTTTAACACTCTGCTGCAGCAGCATGGGGTTAGTTTGGACTAAATAATATAAGAGTTTGGGTATATGCATTAACAGTAAAATTCAGCTGCTGAAAATAAAAAAGGCAACCACCTTCAAGGATGTTTTGAATGTCTGTCCACTTCCTCAGGGATCTGAAGTTGGACAATGTAATGCTGGACTGTGAGGGACACATTAAGATTGCTGATTTTGGCATGTGCAAAGAGAACATGATGGAGGGAGTGACCACACGCACCTTCTGCGGCACTCCAGACTACATCGCCCCAGAGGTAAGGCTGAACATGGAGAGATGTGGGCTTGTGCATGTTTTGATGCATTAGGTCACTTCTGTCACTGTCACACTGTGGTTTTGAGCCTGTGTCACCCTTGTGCTCCAGATTAAGGTCACAGCCTCAGGACAGATACACACACAGATGGGCTCACACACACATACACGCACAATGTGATGTAAGCATTCCAGTCAGACGCACACCCAGTGTGTCCGCTGGCAAGTCCAAACTTAACCTAAACATACCTGCACAAGCTGCGGTCTCTGTATATCCTGATGGATTTTCTCATCAGCAAACTTCATCTGTTAATGTGACAATACTGTTTCAATCAGTATCTGCAATAATAATTTAATTCAAAGTAAATCTAAATAACCTGCCAAGTTGTCCTTGTATATGTTCAGCTTGTTTTTGCCCTTGCTGGCTGACCATATAATATGGTGATCTTTGAAAAGTAGCACACACATTGTAATGTTTTGTTTCAGGCAATCATAACACAGCCATGACGGCATTTTCCATGTCCCTCGCACAACTGTTAAAAATGTTGGTCCAAGGACAATTAAATAGCGGTCAAAGACAAACATTAATACATGTATTTACCATTTCAATTACAATTGTTTATTGTTGGGTCCAGCCCCAGTGAGTGTGGACTAACCCCGCCTTATAAGGCAGAGATTAAATATAAAAAGTATAAAAATAAGCTAACCAATATCATTAGAGCGAGCAGGAAGAAATACTATCATGGAATATTAATTAACAATATAAACAATATTAAAGGAATATAGGATTTATTAAATAATATAATCAAAAATAGCTCTAGACAATGTTACCCACAGTATTTTATAGATAACAACATTAAGAAAGACAACATGGACGACATTGTAAATAGTTTTAATAAGTTCTTCGTAAATGTTGGACCAAACCTGGCAGAAAAAATCCCAGATCCATGCCCATCTCAGGATTGGAATGACAGTATTATAGATAGGAATCAAAACTCAATGTTCCTCACAGCAGTGGAAGAAAAGGAAATAATTGATATTGTAAAAAGTTGTAAACATAAAACATCTACTGACTATGATAATATTGACATGAATATTGTAAAAAGAGTCATTGAGGGGATTTCAAAGCCATTAACTTTCATCTGTAATTTGTCATTCCAAACCGGTAAATTTCCAAACAAAATGAAAATAGCAAAAGTTGTGCCGCTGTATAAAACTGGGGATAGACACCACTTCACAAACTACAGGCCTGTTTCTTTACTACCACAATTCTCAAAAATTCTAGAAAAAATATTTAACAATAGATTAGACAAGTTCCTGGATAAACATAAAATTCTCACTGACAGTCAATATGGATTCAGATCTAACAGCTCAACATCACTGGCATTAATGGAGTCAGTTGAGGAAATTGCAAATGCTATAGATCATAAACTGTACGCAATTGGAATATTCATTGACCTCAAAAAAGCTTTTGACACAATCAATCATGACATATTAATCAATAAACTGGAACGGTATGGGATCAGGGGGATAGTTTTACACTGGGTGAAGAGTTATTTACAGAACAGGAAACAGTTTGTGAAGTTGGGGGACTGTACTTCATCATGCTTGGACATTGCTTGTGGTGTCCCCCAGGGGTCAGTATTGGGTCCAAAACTGTTCATTTTATACATAAACGACATCTGCAGGGTTTCGAAGTTATTAAAATTAGTTATATTTAATTTTATTTGCTGACGATACAAATATTCTTTGTTCAGGGGGGAATTTACAAGATCTTCTAGAGATGCTTGCAATAAAGCTGTCTAAAATAAAGATATGGTTTGATAGAAACAAATTGTCATTAAATCTCAATAAAACAAAAGTCATGCTATTTGGGAATTGTAAAAGTAATAAAGTTCATATACAAGTAGATGGGGTTTCTTGGGGTAATTATGGATGATAAACTGACATGGAAATCTCACATAAAACATGTACAAACCAAACTGTCACGCAGCATTTCAGTATTAAGTAAGGCAAAACACTTCCTGGACCACAGATCACTCCACATACTTTACAACTCATTAATATTACCATATTTAAATTACTGTGTAGGGATCTGGGGAAACACTTATAAATGTACACTACAACCACTGATTATATTGCAGAAGAGAGCCATTAGGATAATTCACAACACAAGTTACAGAGAACACACCAACCCTTTATTCTTGAAATCAAAAACACTTAAACTTATAGATTTAGTTCAGTTTCAAACCGCACAAATCATGTACAAAGCAGCCAACAATCTACTTCCGGTCAACATTCAAAAACTGTTTTTTCAGAGAGAAGGGGGATATAATCTCAGGGGGGAAATGAACTTCAAGCATCCATTTGCTCGCACAACTTTAAAAACTCACTGTGTGTCGGTATGTGGGGTGAAACTGTGGAACAGGTTGTCGGGGGGGCTGAAGCAATGTCCAAGCATGAACATGTTTAAACAGCGGTATAAGCACATGGTTTACACTAGGTACAGGGAGGAAGGAGGGTGGGACGAGCACTAGGGTTTGCACATATTATTCTCTTTATTTATTTGTTTATCTGTTTAATTTATTTTATTTTATTTCTTTTGAGTCTGTATCAGACAAATATGTTTGATTATTTAGATATGGTAATAAGTAAATATAAATAACAATTAGGATTAAAATACATACATAAATAAGATATAAACACACAGGAAATAAATAAATAATAAATAGTTGAATTATAAATTGGAGAAGGGGTAGGATTCAATAAGCGAATGCTTCTTCCTACTCCTTTTCAAACATGTTTAATCAATGTTGTTTTCCTTGTTTTGTGCGTTTGACTGTTGTTTTCTGTTATGTAAGATACATATATTTATATCTTTTCTTTGTTTTTGTTTTTCTACATGTTTGAAATAAAGCCTTCATTCCTTCATTCATTCATTATTGGCATGACATTTGGACAGGATATAGTAAGTCAAAGATGACTGACTGGTTGGTAAAAAGGGCCCTTGACAATTAGAAATAGTTCAATAATTTCCAATATATGAGGCCTGTTTGAGTTGCATCGCCAAAATTGTACTTTTTATGATTTTATACATTTTCATACAAAATGTGCAAAATCTCAACTCAACTTAATAAGCTGATCAAGACTTAATGCTGTTTTAACAACAGCCGCACAAGCATAAATAAAATGTCGTGAAATATAAATAAATTATCATTTCAATCAGGAAGTATCAGATAAAAGAATACATAAATAAGACCAAGAATTTGGCAAGCATTTGGTGCTAAATATTGTAACCTGACATTTTGCAATACCCAGAGGTCAGGAGGCATAACCATCTACACATTCCTACTGATGCCATCATCACACATTCAAAGCTGATGTGACAGCAAACTAAAGGTTTCAATTTTGTAAGCCCTCAGAAATATAAAGACATTGAGAAAGCAAACATGTCATTTAGCTTTCAAATCTTTAAAGTGCAAAAGTCTTATGATTTTAGCTTGTAAGTGTTAGCGTTAGGCTTTCTGCATTGTTGTGATTGGCTTAAGCCTTTTTGGGCAAATAATGACACAGATAAAACATCTGAAAGAAAAGCAGTGCCATCTCAAATGAAACAACAAAAACACTGCTTGCAATTCATTGACTTGGGAATCCAGGCTTTATATTCATAATTCAATGCCATTTAATGCCTGTTAATTTTTATGAGTATCAGTGTACTTTTACTAAATAAAGCAACAGGAAAGGCTTGATGCTGCAGCTTGCAGCAGTTCATACTTTATATACTGATTTAGTTCGTCCAACTCTCTGGCCATTATTTCTATTTAATGGCGGGTCGGGTTATTGATTGTCTCTAAAACCCCCTCTGACAGACTGTGAGGTTAATTCCGCCCCATGGACGCAGGGTGAACATGCTGTGACTGTTCAGAGTCAGACTGACACTAATGCGCCAGCCAGGGATGACATGGCAGGGGGTGGGAGCAGCTACTGTTTCCACTCCACTGTGAGCTAGCACACATATAATGTCACACACTGTATGCTAGTTCACACATACATGATGTCACACAGTCATATGCATGACAGCGTTATTTGCATACAATTCTGCCTCCGTCAAAATATATGCATACATACTTTCAATGTGAAACAGGAGACCAAACATACAAACTTCATGCATGTGTGCACACATACTCAAAAAACTCAAAGGCTGACCTTAAAATAGGCTCACAGTGATGACATTTTCAGAGATAATCGAGGGAAAGTGCTCCATAAATTGTGACAGAATTATGAACTACTAATAACCCGACTAGATGAATCTGATTTAACATTTTCAATACCTGTTTCATGTGTTAAATGTGAATAACTTTTTCAACATGCTTAAAGTATCTGCTTTTATTGAATGTGGTTTAAGTAGACATGTAAATAGTGCCTAGTATTCTAATAATCCTAAACTACATTGAGCTGTGGCGTGATTTTGTTTGCTATTGATTTTTGATGTCAGTAAACTGATCCCCCAGATTAGGTGGTGACTAAGCTATTCAGCTTGAAGTTGTGTACTAATGATTGATTTCTCAAAGAACCCAAGAGAGACTTTCATGTCAATCAGGATGTTGTTCAGCTGCTCTTCAACTTTCCCAAAATCATTTTGTCTTGTCGTTAGCTGTTGGTGCATCTCTGACTTTTAAACAAGCTTGTACATGTTTGACTTTTGAAAATCCTAATTTAAGCCTTCCAATGTTCTGATGTGTTTATGTAAGCTACTACACTGAGGTCACTTCTGAAACATAGATGTGTTGGTGGGTTTGTGCGTGTCTGGATCTCAGTATGTGTGAGATAGCTGTGAGATGAGAAATATTTTCACACTTCCCTTTCTCTCACACACACCTGCCCACATACTCATAAGTGAGGGAGTATGTTTCTATGTAGCAGTGGGTCCCCTGTTGTCAGCACACATGTGACAGAATGCAATTGCATTCCTGCTGCTAGTTGCCACACATACACACACACATGCACGCAGTTTTCGCTGTGTTTACTCTGACCTATATAGCCAGTCATTGGTAGCTCCTGTCTGGAAGGAATGCTCACACTAATGTGAATTTACACCTCAGTGACTTTGACACAGAGAGAAAGAGATAGGGAGGAACAGAGCCAACAGAAAGAGAAAACAGAGGAGACATGAGATATTAACTGTGAGGAAAAGAGCAGAAGGGGCAAGAGGGGCTGGACACTGAAGGAAAGGAGCGAAAGAAAGCTCGAAGTGACATAAGAAATAGTGGCCCACTGATGACTCTGTGTGGCTTTTCAGGAGACCATCTGAGGATATTGAGCTGTCTGACACAGGCCATTTCCCACTTTGCCCTAATTGGTCCCCACTGCTGTGTGGCATTGTGAGGCATGGGTGTCCACGTCCCTGCTCACTCTTCTATGGGCTAAAACAGCAGTTGGAATGTTTGTAGTGTAACAAAGATGTAGTACAAATGTTGCCTATGAAGAAATCACACTTTTTAGATACTCATTTTAGTGTTAGCTGGTGTTCCTCCTGAAAATTATCATGTCTATACAGCATAGACAGAACTTGTTAGTCTCATAACTTTGAAGACCATTTTGCTCATTTATAATTAGACATCTTGACCATGCAGGTTCAAGGTAGTTCAAAATGTAGATATGTACTGTTATTCCGTTTTTTCTTATTTCTCAAAAAGTTTGAGGACCAGGAATAGCTCCCCTGAATCATCATGGAGTTTTCTGTTACTGTTTACCAATGAGCTTTCAAAGCAGTGTCTTCAGTTTAGAGCTATTAGTAGTCTCACAAAATCCCTTCAGATGTGTTTGGAAAAGTGGGAGGTGAAAATAAGTTGAAGGTGGGGGTTGGGAGGGGTGAAAAGAGAAAGTGAGGAGGAAGCAGCAAATGAGATAGAGCAGAGGAAATGACAGATACACAAAAAACAAGTGTCCTCTGATAGATAGTGATAAGAGAAATGCTTTATTAATCATCTTTTATTTTACATGCTTTACTACTCAGCTTGATAATATTTGTGTAGTGTCCTCTCTGCCCCGAGGCTAAAAATTCAGTTCATTTATGCGCTATACTGCATTTTTGGAGGAGTACAAAGTATTCTAACCATAGGGGTTACTTTTAATTCATATCATTAGCTGATATCAGTATGCTACTGGTAGTAGAATTTCAATGGATGCAAATAAATGTGTCACACTTCCACTGATAATACATCATCGCATTGCCACGGTTGTTCAGTTGTATATTGGCATTTTATCATGACATATATTAGCCCATATATGAAATTGTATTTTGCATTATCATTAAATCTACCTTTAGTTTGTCCCGTTCCAATGTGTGTACATACCAAAACATACTGTTATGTTATTTAGATTATCTAACCTCAAGAGTTGTCATCTTGATAACACCTGGTCTTCATTTTCTGCTCTGGCGTAAAATTATTTGAACTGCATGAACATTGCAGAACAGCTTGATTTCCAACTTTGAGCACAATTCTTGATGACATGTAAAAAGGTGCTGTTCATCTCCTGTGATACTCTCAGTGTAGGATGCTCATGTAAACCCCAAGGCTGCTCATTAATATAATCAGTGAATGAAACCAACCACAGCATGCGCATACAGCGCTGAGAAATGCTTTCAAAAACAGACCACTAAAGCATGGCCTGATGGACACTGTATCTGCTCAAAAGCACACACTATCCTCAGAGGGATCCGATGACAACAGAAAGGCAGATATTCATGTAGCACCCTGTAACAGTGTTGTCATGAGGGCGGTGTTGTGTGATGTAGTGTTCAAAACCACACTGACTTGATTTTCATCTGCTTCTGTATGGAGGATAAGGGTTATAGGAGTCAAGATTAGTGCTCGTGTGTGTTTGCATGGGTATGTGTGTGGGTTTGCATGTGTGTGTGTGTGTAGTAAGAGAGTAGCCTTGAATAACTAGCACTCTGATCCAGAACTGTCATGTAGCATTAGCCCTAATGGGAGAGAGATGTCTGCAGCAATGCCCATGCCCACACAAACACATAGACACACACTAACACAGACTGTTCAAACCACAAGCACAGGCACACAAATAAACATAGACACATCTAGATATTCAGGCACATAAAACATATTTTGATTGTAATAGAGCAAATGTATTCCGAATCATTAATAAATGATATGGAAAGTCTCATTTAGACAAAGAAAATCTCTCTCTCATTCCCACCTCTCCCACCTTCTCTTACTGGCACACATGCACATTGTGGTGCAGTGAATCAGCAGAGCTCTACTGGCCAGAGGCTTACATATTATTAAATAAAAAAAATAAAACAGGATGAGAGCAAGGAATGTCAGGCACAGGTCACACTTGTCTATTTCCTTCACTTGCAGAAGCAGAGAGCTCTTGATATATTTATAAGCCTCACGCATGCAGCAAAACAAATATACATCTCTGTACATAATAAATAAGTGCATAACTGAAGATCTAGACGCAACATTCTGGTACAGAGCACGGAGGTCACCATGCCTGAAACTACAAATGTCCGCTGTTGTTATTGTAGACAGGCGATGGGTGACAAGGGCAGCGAGTCACAGCAGCGTCACATTAGCGCAGCACTCTGCAGAATGGCCTGAAACTGATTTTAACACTTGCTTTTTGCCTGAACTCTAATTGTCCTCTTTGCCTTTTTCCCTCCCCTCTACCTCTACCTTTAGGGAAAATGATAGCATGTTAGCAGGTGTTTCGTCATAAACAAAATTATTATACAAATTGCCGTTTGGAACTGTTACTGAACAAAAAGGATCAGCAAAGTTAGTACAATCTGTCCTGTGGGGTTAACGAATGTCCCCTGATTTCAATTCAAGGCTTTTAACTCTAAACCAATAATGTTAACCTTCTTGTGGCTTTAGATAAAAACTCAGGGAATCACTAAAATCATTAGGATCGATTATCTAGGAGACATTAAGGTCTGAACTAAATTTTGTGTCAGTCCATAGAGTATATAATAAAGATATTTCACTTTGACCTGCTGGTGGTGCTAGAGGAGAAGTAAGTGGTTCATTTAAATCATAAGGATTCATTTCTGAGGACCATGAAAACCTTCCAAAAGTTTTTTAGATTTTAGTCAAAACCAAAAGTTATTTTTTTGATCCATTTGTGTATTTTGAGACTCTCCTCCCAAGTAAAAAAATCCTTGCAGCCTTGCATAAAATGCCCCAATCACCTGAAAACAACATAGATAAACAATATAGTTATATTTCAGTGATAGATGCTATCTAGCAGCTGTAGTTATGAGGACCCGGAGCAGTGGTACATTAGATTATGTCAGTATACTGTATGGCAACAAACTTCCTCATATGGAGGTGGCATGGTAGATGGAGGCTATTACCCAACCACAAGTCGGCAGAGTTTTCCAAAAGTGTGACTACGACCATCCCCTAAGGACGCCTAAATTTAAGAATGTGGCAACTTTACCCCACACCACATTTCTCTAAGCCTAACAAAGTGATCATTTTAAATCAAATCATGATCTTTTCCTAAACCTGATCAGACCTTAACCATAGTGTTGTCACTTCATAAAAAATCATTATTGCCAATAGGGTTAGGGTTAGGGTTAGGCCAGGAGCCAGATTAGAAAATGCTCCCATGTGTTGTATTGGTCAAAAGATGTTGTTCTGGACAAAATATGTTTTTGGTTGGTGAACTTTTTGGGTTTTTTTCAGTTTGTGGTAGAATGCTACAGTGTTGGAATATTTTCTTTCACATATTCAGTAATTAAAACTTCTAGGGTCTGATTTACTAAGATCCCAAATAAAGGTTGCCCTTCAAAGGTATTATTTATAGACGCAGTTAGCATCAGAAAAAATACCTTCAGGTTTCGTAAATCACAATGCGTGTGCTAATTAACATATTTAAATTTTCTCCTCCCTGTATTTTGCACACTGGGAAAAAAAAGACTCATATTACATATTCATTATGGCAAACGTACTCAATGGTCAGTGCATATTATTTTGCACAGTTGAGAGACACAAGCCTCAGTGCGCTGTGTTAGTAGATCAGCTGCACATTTTTTGCGGATGATGCACACATTTTTACACACGCAGACCTTTAGTAAATCAGGCCCCTAGTGTCTAAATCATAAGGAAAGAAAATGTGTTATCTCATTGTATTGTTTTAGTGGCATCTGACTCTCTTCCTTCCATACTGTCAGCTCTCTCTCTTTCTTTCTCTCTGCCTCTTTCTGTCTCTTTTCTTCTCTGTTTTCATTCCCATGACACAAAGCGACATGGGGCTGCAGATCTCCTTGCTATATTGACCTGATGTGTCTACATGCTTTCCATTCTTAAATTCCTCATTGCATACAATTTCGCTAGAAACACTAGTGACACAGCGCAACAAATATGCCATGTTACAGTAGGTCCTCAATGACTCGCTGTCTAGCATTGGCCTAGTTCACACTTTCATGGTAAAACAGTTTTCTCTTAGCAGATCATTAGAGTATTAAACAGCCTGTCTGTCCTCGTTATGGATGTAGCATGTCTGAGCTGCTTAAAGATGGTGTTTTAGCATATTGTTTTGTATTGTGCAGTGTCTGATCTGCATCTGATATATTTGTTTTCTCAGGTAGATTGTTTTGCTGTCAGTGTGCATAAAGACTAATCCCTTCTCATTCACATTGAAATATTTCACTAGTGACACTGCAAATCTTACGTAAAAACAAATCTTAAGACTGCGTACCTGAATATGTTGGCAGCTGTCAGGTCAGACCGAAGGTTGGCATGATTCCTTCAGAAGGCGGGATTTTAATACCCAGGGATTTCACCCAAGGGTTTCCCTCACCACGGAATTGTTGACCCACAAGCTAATTAAAAACACAGAGGCAAAATAAAGGAAAGGGGCTTCTCCTTTCCCTATCCTTCTGCATTTTTACTAAACAGCTGAGGAAAGTTTAGGATTAAGGATTAGCACTTTTCACCTTCTTGAAGGGGCACGTACGATTTCACACAAAGGATGTGGAGCCTTAAACACATCTTCTCATGGGTTTGTCTTTTTGACAGTGGGCTATCACTTAGGGTCATGGTCTTGTTCTCATTCTGTTTAACCTGTTTGAGCTTATACATATTCACTTAGGGAATGATACGTTAGCTGCATGTTGAACAAATGTGCACAATTGTTGTGACATACACGTTTTATGAAGATACAGCAAAGGATTAATAAAACACTGTAGGCTAGTGTGTGGTTGTTGTTTTTTATATCCTAAGACACTGTTTTTTTGAGGGTGTATGACACAAGTTATCACTGAGTGTACGATTTGCTTTTAGATTCAACAGAAAATGATCATGAATCAGAAACACATCATTAAAAAAAACTGAATTAATGTGAGCTCATTTTCAATCTAAACTGATATATTAAGGATTATTGATTGCATGCGAAGAAACAATGTATGGAACAAATGATCTATTTGTTAACTTTATTTGCATGACTGTTTGCAAGTTATGAAATTCAAATTGCACTACTAAAGTTACAGGATGGTTTTGGGAACATCATTGGGCATACTGTACAGCAGGATACCAGTGAAGGTGCAGAGGTTGTGATTGCTGTCCGCCCAGACCCAGGACCCGGCCTCCATGTGCACATTAACCTGGTCTCCTTTCTGGGGATGCAGCACTACTCCATTAGAACCAGTGACGTCAGCAGCAGTCGGGTGTTCTGCGGTACCCCCAACAACCTCACCATTCTTGTAGAGCAGCAGAAAACCAGGGTTTCCTCCATTAGCATGGGAGTATAGAGTGAAGTAGTAAACTCCACTGACTGGAGCTGTAAAGACTCCTGAGGAAGGGGTTTGGAAAAAGGAATAATAATATTATTCCTAGCGAGTGAAACTCCAGTAGATGAAAAATGATCCTTAATCAGCCTTAATTTCTTCATTATAGAAGTTTTAAAAAGGCACAAAGCAACAACACTGTGACAAGATTGTTTAAAAGCATTATTATATTAACATGCAATTAAATAACCTCCATGAACAGGAGGATCTTGGACAAAATGTTTTCAACAACAATCTTTAGAAGATTGTAAAATTTTTCGAATCATGCTGAGTGCATGTATATGGCATTGAATCTACATGTGAAAATCATGGAAGCTGTCTTTTAACATAAATATATTCAGTGATTATACAAGATGGCTGTGCAGTACATTACCTGTTGTAGGATCATAGCTGTCACCAATGTTGGTGATGACTTTCTTGTAGACGAGAGTCATCTCAGTGTTAAATGGCCCAATGTGCATTTGGTTCTCTTCAAGTGCAGCTGAGAAGGCTACTTTACCTGACAAAGAAATGATCATGATTAAGAATGAAAAATAAATATTTTTTTGCTGAAGTCACACTGGGCTAGATTTATATTATATAGAAGTATACATTCTAATGTTGTTTTATTGTCTGAAAGTAGAAGTTTAGTAACTTTTCCATAATGCTGTAATTACTTATTTACATTCAGTCACTGATGTCTTCACCTCCTCCACTGCTGCAGCTGTTAAGTCAACCTTATTCTTCAACTTCTCTTGTATAACTTTGTTTGTTTTTAATTTTGCCTCCAAATCTATAATGAAAATGCAATAGCACAATGTAAAATATTCAACTAAGCACTCAAAACTACCAGAGTTACTGTAGCTATTAAAGATGCAGTGTGTAGGAATTAGTGGCATCTAGTAAACTGAACACCCCCGCGCACCCCTCACCTTCCTCTGCTAAGCTTTGAGGAAAACCTAATTGATCTGATACTGGTCTACTGTATTGATGACATTTTCAATGGATCAATGGTAGTTTGCTTACCTTGATCAGCTGTTGTAAGTGCCTCCATGACTGCCTCTGATTTTTCAAGCTTTACGTTCATCTCCTGGCCAAGAATCTCCGTGGCGTTCAGTCTAGCCCCTAATGCTGTGGGATTAGTGGAAGAGATTGAGAGGTGAATTCAATGATTAGATAAATATTGGTTTATAGTAACATACCTGATGTTATTAATAATTATTGACATTATAGATTGCTAACTACAGTATATACTAATTGTTTCATTTATTTATTGCCTTTATTTATTGTCTCCAGTGCCTCCACTTTAATTTCTATGACTCCAAGATGTGTGTTGGCCAGGGCCTCACTGGCTTCTACTTTGGACTTCAGCTCTGGTCAAAGAGATGCAGAGGATGACAAACTGCATGAATTCAGCCATTATATCTAATTTAAGTCAGGGTTATGAGAAACATACTTTTAATGAACTCTTTACCCATTTACAATTAAATATAATTTTCAACACCAAAAGGCTACCTTGATCAGCTGTCTTCAGAACTTTCACCTCCCTCTCTGTGTCTTCAGTTTTGATCTTCAGTTCCTCACTCAGGCTTTCAGTGACTCCCAGTCTGGCTGCCAAATCTATTGACAATGATTAGGAAAGTAAAAACCTCAAGTCCCACACATTTATTGCATTAGATGGTAATCAGCCTAACTGGAAACTATTCTTTGTAATCCCTTTAGAGATAAACAACATTACACACCAGGAAGGAGTGAAATCTGTAGTTTGAAAATGCTTGAACTAAATCATGAAAAGGTCATGGAAAATTCATAGAAATTTCCATCAGGGATACACTTGGTAAAGTTGCAAATTTTCTACATATGAATATCTTATACCCCATATGGCGAATTTCTACAAAGTGTTGAGCTTTCTATCTTTACCTTGATCAGTAACTTTCATCGCCTCCACTTCTCCTTCGGTGTCTCCAAGCTGTGCAGCCAGCTGCTTCTCGAGACTTTCACTGGACTCCAGTCAAGACTCAAATTCTGACAGTTGAAAGGAACATACAAAATAAATCCTGATCTTAAGAGCTCTGTCTTGAGTCTTTTAGCATCTGATACTGTAGCTCACTTATTCACAACAATATGATCACAACAATGAAATAATCTTCACACATGTTCCTGTACCTTTAATTTTCATCTGTAATTCTGCCACTAGGGTTTTTTGCATCTCACCCTGGACATTACCGGCATTCAGTCTGGCCTGCAGATCTGGTCATTACGTGAAGAAATAAATCATGAAATCATCTGCCACCAAGATAATTTAGTACATTATTTTAATTTGATACCATTTATAAACATTAATAGGTTGTAACAGATAATTTTATTGATGGTTAATAAATAATGTATTATTGCTTTATTGAGTTATAAGCTATGAATATGCTCAACTTTGAGTCACCAGGATGTATGCATTCTCCTTGGCTGGTGTTAAACCTTTCAATTTGGTAATAACACAATTGTGAATGTTGGTAATCCATTAATAACTGCTCATGGGTTTGTCACTTTCTAATAAGCAATTTTAGTCTGCAGCGATAACAGTTAATAAGTCATTAATACATGTGTTTTACTTCATCAAGTATATTTGTATTTTTATGTAAATGAATGGATTTAGGTGCAAGTAAGTGGTCAAATGCAAAAGTAAGTCCAACCACTCAGCGATTTTATGAAACAGGGACGTATCGCAACCTAAATGTTTTCTTATTAGTTTTATAACTTATCTATAAAGTGTTAATAAATTATTTACAGTATTAACCATTAACGGAGCCTCTACTTAAAGCTTATAAATGTTGTATAAATGTACATAATCATGTGGTATTCATTTACCTATATCAGCAGTCTGCAGTGCTTTAACTTCTGTGTCCACATCTCCAAATTTACCCAACTCTTTCAATCTAATGTTGAGCTCTATTTGTAAAAACATGAAAGAATAAATACTGTAAACTCTTCCATTCAGTCAAATATATATATATATATATATATATATATATATATAGAGAGAGAGAGAGAGAGAGAGAGAGAGATGAGATTAGAGTAGCTGAGGTTAGAAAAAATCTACTTTACTAGGCTTTTTTTTTTGCGTCTCAGCCTGAACATTGCTGGCATTCAGTCTGGCCTGCAGATCTGGTCATTACATGGATTAATAAAACATGAAATGATTAATCACACAGATAATTCCACCAAAAAGCCATCACATATTCATTTTTGAAAAGCAAAAAGGCGTCCTTCTAACTATTATTCACATATATTTTTGACATACTGACATACATAATCATGCAGTATGAATGTTGTTTACCTTCATCAGCAGTCTGCAGTGCCTTCACTTCTGCCTATGCATCTCCGAGCTTATTTCCCAACTCTGTCTGGTGTTCAGCTCTATTTAGTAAAAAATGAGGGAATAAATACTGCACGACTTCCACCATTCAGTCAAATATAAATCATGAAGTGAAATTAGATGAGATGAGAAGAAAGCTGCTTTGCTTTGCTCATTAATAATTGACTTGTTTGATGTATTACCTTTACTTTCTTTCTGGAGTTGCTCCATTCGTCTGCTTTGACTGGCGTTCAATCTGGCTTCCAGTTCTGCTCAGTGAAGATGAGAAAAAGATGATTACGGAGTAAATAAATGGAAACAAAAAGAAACAAACAAGTTCATTAAGACAATGGGCCAGATGCAAGAATATGTTCGTATTTTTCAGTTGATTCTGAAGCTCAACTGCTGATTATACACCTGCTGCCGGATTGCTGTCAGCACAGACCTGCTAACACCCGGGATGACAACGCAGGGCAAGCCGGCAGAAGAAGTTGGAGATGAGGGTACCCGTGTGGAGGTGTTATGTGTTCATTAAGTGATTATCATATCTTGCTTATAGTATATGATGTCACCCCCCCCCCCGGAAAAAAATGTAGTTCCCCCAAAAGACATGATATCGTTGGCACACTGCCATTAGACAATTAGACAGTAACAGTCGTGTTTTATTGCTTTGGAGGACTGCGGGTTGGTTGTGCGTGAGAGGTACGACAGGTCTGCATCACTCGTAAATTTTGTTTGTACCTAAGAGAAAATCCAAAATACGAGGAAATTGGTGAATGCGGCAAATCCTCGTAAATCACTCGTACGCATGGTTTAAGAACGAATCTGTGCGTACGAGTGGTTCTTGCATCTGGCCCATTGTGTCTACAGCCAAGCTAATGGCTCAGTGAGGCTGCACTTAAGTTAAATACCAATGGCAATGCTAACATGATCACAATGGCAATGCTAACATGATGATGTTGAGCAGGTACAATATTTAGTATTTACTGTATTATTTTAGTTTGGTAGCATGCTACCATTTTCTGATCAGCACCAACACAAAGCACAGGAGAGAACGATGAGAATGAGACATGATTTATGCAGGTAGTGGGTCATAAACCAAAGTATGGGACAAATTCAAAGTTAACTTGATGATAGCAGTAGATAAAAAGTTTAGGGATCACCAGAGTTATCACAGTTCAACCTGTGGAGTACATGAGTGTCCTAGTTCAGCCTCTTATTGGCACTAGAGGAAATATTAGGGAAAAGTCAGGAATATTCATCCTCAAGGATCATGAATCCATAGAATTATGCTGCTAGGGTGACTGAAAAATAAATTGACCAATAGCAAATTGAACTGTAACTGCACACACAGGTTGCAGCCATTGTGGGAGCATTTTGTAAATATATAGTTAGTGGTCTTAAGAAGCCTCTTTTCAGTTACATACAAACATGTGAAATGTATTTATTTTATTGTGCAATAAAAGTTTGGTATCCAAACATGTTATTTCCAAAAGTAACACCATGCATAATTTTTAGCCATTAATTGTACACATTTATGTTGTACAAGGTGGCACATTTCATTCAACCATTCAGAGAGACATGAAAGAGGAGTGACATTCAAAGATAATGTGCGTGCATGAAAGTTTGTGTGTCTGTGGGTAAACACGTGGATGCACTGCGTGGCTAGCCAGCTCCAACCACCCCTCAGGACAGCATCATTACAGTGTAGTGCAGAGCTGGAGGTGTGTCAGACGCCTCTGTGTGTATTTGGGGTCCTGTGGATAAAGCAGGGGTCAGATATTAATCAGGGAAGGTTATAGAGTGATACAGGATAGACCTGCTTTCAGATACCTAAAAATGTGTGTGTGTGTGTGTGTGTGTGTGTGTGCGTGCGTGCGTGCGTGCGTGCGTGCGTGCGTGCGTGCGTGCGTGCGTGCGCATTCATACACATTTTGTGCATCTGCATGTGTGTTTTTGTGCATGTGTGTTTAAGAGCTGGAGGAATGTCCGTGGGCTCTAGAGGTCAGATGTTACTCAGCAAAAGTCATAGAGCAATGTATGACATGGCTGCTGTTGCACACCTAAAGTTATTTGTGTGTGTGTCTCACTGCATTACTCTGTATTTATCTTGCGTGCATGTCCGCATGAATGCATGGTGTTGCAACATATGCACTTGTTTGCTTTGCTTCACTGTACGTGAGCCTGCAGCACCAACTACTGTTATATGGCAAAAGAGGTTCCAGAGAAATGCTTAGATGTGTAGGTGTGTGTCAAGTGTAAATATCTTCAGATTGCTGTGAATAGGGTCAGAGTGGGTGAAAGAAAGCACTAACCTTGGCCAATGTCAGAGTCACCCCTGTGGATAGAGAAAATGTCACAGTTGAGGCAAGTTTCCTCAGATATTCAGTTGGTTTATATATCCTTTTTGTTGAAATTCTTTCCATGCCTTTATCTCTGTTTTTTTCTGTCTTTGTCACTGTGTTTCGATGTAGATGATGTACCTGCCATAAAAATATTCAATTGTATTATGAGTAATGCCATTAAGTTTTGGATTACTTTGTCTCATAATCATCGTAATGACACAAGGGATTAGACATGAGATAATGGACTTCAATTCTTACAATGGTTGTGCTAAAAGTTGTTTATAGAAACACATTAATGGGCAATTACGGACTAATAAAAATATTGGTTGCATATATTGTTTACAAGGCCATATAAGCTATGTATATTACATTTTTATAACAGCTCAACACCATTATATCTGTAAAGTTTCAGTTCTGCATAAAGCTCATTGAGCCTCACAAATCATCAGAAATACTCATTTCAGCCATATAATCTAGATCAATGATCATTTTACCAGAAGGCTTAATGACTCAAAAATTAAACATTACCATTTTAACTACAAGCAAGAATCACCAACTGAGGCAAGAGTTGATGACATCAGTCCTCTGAACATTTGAACAAAAGGACATGAACAAAATTTGAATGTCAAGATGGCCCCTCAAATTGTGCAAAGACTTGTCAGTAAGAGTTTTATTCACAGTGGCTACAATGTTGTTTTTCCCCCATCTTGAACTCACTTTTGCGTAAAAATGTGTGAACCGTATTTTTTCAGGTTCAACTGTGGACACATCATTCTACGAAAATTGTCGTAGCTTTGAAGTGCTTGGGTCTTGTGAAATGAATTTTCTGTGTTTTGTTATCTTCCCCCTTCCCATGCACCAAATGCTCGCTTCCTGTCAGAAATGTCTTGCTATCTTCTTCACTGAACCGTGGCAAAGTTATTGGTGTGGGTGTTCAGAGGTCATCCAACATTTAGTTCTAGTCATACTGTAGCAGTGCTTTATCTAATCTCTTTGTCTAATCCCTGTATGAAAAGAATAACTTACATTTTGTCTGTGAGTTTTAAATGCATGAAACATGATTTTCAGGGCTTCTGGCAAAATTCAAATGCATGTGTCTGTAGTATTTATAGGCACAGATTGCTTAAAAACATCTCCCACTCCTTTACCAGTTGGCACCTTAACACGGGCATGTAAGAACATGGAACAACTTTTGATGTTGCATTGAGTAATGTGATCATTTTAGACCGCTGAACTGCTACAATATCAGTACCATGTACTGTAGATTTGCATAAAATGAAACAAGTAATGGTAGTGTGCATAAAAAGATATGCAACCACGCTGGGAAAAGGCTTTCTGACATTGTCCTGTCATGGATTTACAGAAGAGCAGTTACATGTTACACACTACAGTCTTTACCCCCTATATTTTGCTTTTGTGGAAACCTGATGAAGGTTGTAACATAAGAACAGATTTGCTTTGTGTTGGATTTACAAAGACTAAATTATATTACTTTGCAAGTGAATAATGTCTTATATTTCTGCAATCTAAGGATATGCACTTCTAATGCAGGCAGAGACAACATAGGTTGAGTGGTGAAACATGTAATGGATGAATAATATACTGACATATTTATAGAATCTATGATTAGATTCATATTTAATGTTCAGCTCCAAAGTGGTCACGTGTATGCTGTGATCTAGTTCAGTGGAATGTCAAGTGTCTTCAGTTTTGAGTCAGTCAAGATGTTATCAAAATGAGCTTTTTTATTGTTTATCAATTAGAACAGATAATTTGGGTGTAGTTATGATATCCAGGCAGTGAAATACAGTATTATCATGTAACCTTCTCTATTTGGATCATGCATGCAGTTTTTCAAGACTGTCTCTTCAGTCTTTTCATGATAGCTGTTTTTCTCATTTCTCACCAAATTAACAGTCTAGTTTTCCAAATGTAATCATTAGAATGGCAATTTAGGCAGCCTCTAATTTGACTGTTACCTGTGTTTCACTATTTTCAGATGAGTTGTTTGAGTTACACTGAACTTTTTTTTCTCTCCTTTCGTCGGCAGATCATTGCATATCAGCCATATGGACTCTCTGTTGACTGGTGGGCATATGGAGTGCTGCTCTACGAAATGCTGGCAGGACAGGTGAGTGGTTTACAAACATACAAACACACACACACACACACACACACACACACACACACACACACACACACACACACACAAATACACATTAAAGTCCCCCTCACAGCAAGGCTCTACCGAGGCGTAAATGTACTCAGGTGGTGTACCCTAAAGACCTTCCCACCACTGCTACAAGAAACATTGACACATATACAGTACACACATAACCTCAATTTTCCTCTTATCATAGGCCATATCCGAGTTGGAGTAACCTTGCCCTCTGTATATGTGTGTGTCTGTTCAGCTTTAATCTTAGTACTTACTGTAAAAACTTGATACAGATTTTTAAGTTTGTCATTTCTGAAGAATAGTCCCTAATTGATCAATCCTGAAGCGCTATAAGGAGCATGGACTCCAATGATATCATTTGCACATCACATTACATTTTCAGCTTGTATTATTTATTCACTAACACTTCACTGTCCTTGTTGATCAGGTGTAAGATTTAGCTCAGGCTGCCTGGACTGTGTGACGTATGCTGCATACAGTCTCTCTATGGCAGATAGTGTAGCAAAACAGAAGACTAGGGAAAAAGGAAATAGCTCTAGACTAGAGGTTAATATATACCATTGAAATTCCTGAAAAAGTGTTGAGGTTAAGTATTAAACAGTATAGTATAATATATTTTGGAGGTTTTATGCACTCAAAAATCTGCTTTAGAATTCAACAACAATGAGATTTATAACAAAATTACAGCTTACTGTGTTTTAATGATTTTCTTTTGTATTGTAAGGCATTGATTTGTAGATTTTTTCCAGCTGCATTGTAGGTTTGTTCATTTTACAAAGAAAGGAGAGGGCTGCTGTTGGATTCAGAAAAGTTAGATATCTAATTTGTTCAATTTGTGCACAAATAAAGGCACTAGACTGGCAGCATATCTTTTTGCAACGCATTTAAACCTGGCACCCTTCGCCAGTCTCTATGCTGCCCTGCAAACAGTGCCCTTTAGTCTATGCTTTTGTGCAGAAATTGAGTAGATTTTTCAGTTTTCTACAGTGACATGTTAGGGAGCTTATTGTCCTCTGTTTCTTTGAGGTTTGTTTAACTAGGGTAGCATTAGCCAAAAGGTAATGTGTTGGTTACATAGGAACAATATGACCTTTTTCAGGTTAGCTTAGCAATAGCACAATCTGTGCTTAACACAATGTTCAACATCAGCCTAAAACCACATTCTGGTGGTTGCAAATAGTGGAAACAAAGCATGTCAGAGATAATATCTTAAAATGTATAATTACCTAATTATTATGACTACAATGAAATGTGTAGCTATAACTTAATATATTGTCATAACTCATCTCTAACTTACAATATTAATTAAATTGCTTCAACAGAATTCTTTGATGTCCTCATT
Organism: Scomber scombrus; assembly: GCF_963691925.1. Classification (NCBI taxonomy): domain Eukaryota; kingdom Metazoa; phylum Chordata; class Actinopteri; order Scombriformes; family Scombridae; genus Scomber; species Scomber scombrus. The sequence continues at coordinate 13,615,812 of NC_084971.1, read as the reverse complement.
TGAAAAAGTTTTTTTTTAAAAAGTCATCCCATCTGAAGATTTCCCTACCAGGTTTAAGTAAAGCGTGTTTTCATGACTAAGTTACCTAATTAGATATTTTTAGAAACCCCCATTCAAAAAGGCCAAAAGCAAAATGCAAATAAATGCAAAAGCTAGTTCCTCCACAGCAAAGCAAACATGAAGATGGGTATGTTTTTCATTCCCAAATTAACTCAGAACAAGTGTTAGCTCTTCAACAATTTACAAAAGTTTTTACCTATTCAGATGTTCCCTCCTTCTGTATCTCTCTGTCTTGTCTGAAATCAGGTAAAGGGGGCATGACGCAGTCAGCTATCTCTAGCCGAAGGGGCCAGTAGAGTGGAAATGACAAATAATTCATTTTATGGACTGTCAAAACACCCACATTATGGTTACTGATGATAACCACGCAGTGAGGAGGGAAAATAGCTGGGTCATCCACTCCATTTGCCCTGCAAGGTCTTCCTGTGAAACTTGTTCGCAAAATTCTCCATTGTTCCTTATTTTCTCTCCTTTTTCAGTTCTCCCTCTTTAGCACCCTGTTTGTCAAATTTTTGTCTATTTTTTCCCCATACACATGTTTAGTCATTACTAAATGTGGCCAATTTACCTGTCAGGTAGAGAGGTTATAAAAACACAGATGTACCATTGGTGGATCCTTTCAGTGCTACATGGCAGCGTGTTTGTGGATTCAGAAACAGTAACAACATATTCATCCACTATATTTTTATGGATGAAACACTCTCACACTCTCATTGTTGTGTTATTCTATCCACAGCCTCCATTTGATGGAGAGGATGAAGATGAGTTGTTCCAGTCCATTATGGAGCACAACGTGTCCTACCCCAAGTCCCTGTCCAAAGAGGCTGTCTCTGTCTGCAAAGGGGTGAGTTCTTTGTCATCACTGATGAATATGTTTCCATATAAATCCATTTGTGTGGTCCATAATCAACATCAAGATGATTGTTTTTCAGAATTACAAAACACATTCACTAAAATCTCTGATATGATGCAATGGACTTCTTCAGTTTACTGTCCTGTTCAACTGGGACTGTTTTCCCCAGAAGCTATTCCCGTCTGGGTAGAAAATCCTGTAAATCAGCATTTTAAGCTCTGTGTCTTTCATGCTCTTCACTGAAGCCAAGACGGAAATTCATGTAAGAGGACAACAAGCCCCTCCTGCTGGTGTAACTTTAGGGGTAAAAACATATAGGCTTTTCTTAGCTTTGCGGATCAAGACACATGAGAAGTCTAGCTCCATTTGCTGTGTGAATGAAGTTTAGGCTTTGTAAAAAATATATTATCGGAACTAATTTACACACTCTAGTTGACTCTCCTCACCCCACTCAGGGCCTGTGTCTTAGACATTATTAAAACATTGAAGGGAAACCTCTAAAGCTTTCCGGTATACTACTCACTAGTGTGGCTGTCACTAGACACGTTTTTTTTAAAATCTGGAAGATATTAAGGTCTTCATAATGTAGGTCTGTTATACACTGGTGCACACAAACCTATTAATGCTGCTGAAATTATGTCTGTAGACTTAGTCACAGTACAGCTGTCTAATCTTAATTCCCAAATTGAAAATACAAAACACTGCATGATTTGGTATTTATTGTTGTAGCCCAGTACTGGCTTTGTTTATGTTTATTGTATTTTAAGTCATTTCTTTTGTTACGTTATTGACCTAAGCTGGGAATCATTTTTGAACCAAACAGTCTAGCATTTTGAGTTGCAATGTTATTGTCTTTCATCAGTTAGCCCTTCCCTGTAAGAACAGTGGGGTATTTATACTCAGCAGTCTTCTGGGATGCTGTTTCAGCTACCATGGGTATATCACTGCTGGATCTCCTTAGACAGGGGGAAGTGAGCAGTACAGTGGGTCAGTGTAAGTCAAGCAGACAAATACCAAAAGATAGAAACTCTTTGTTAACAACATGATGTTTTGAAAGAAATTGAAAAAGGAAGGGACATAAGAGGAACACAAAAACAAAGAATAACGTTTTCAGTACACTTACCTAATGTATTCACTGAAACTTAGTGATTACATTACACTTAATTGCCTCATGGAACAGAAAACAAGGCACAGATCATATGCAGGAACTGTGCATTCACTCACTATTATGCCCTTTAACCTTTAGTTGTGTGACCTTCTTTGGCACTTTGTATGTACTAGAAGACAGTAAGAAACACTGGTATGTCAATACATGTTCATCTTCAGGGGAGCTGATGGACATGAAATATGGATGAATTTTGGCAGCTGTCGATGAATTCACAGACACTGATGGCATGAGGTTGAACTAAGGACTATTTGGTCAATAAAAGATGAGACTTACTGTAGAAACATTTTTCACTCAGAGAGACTCTTTATTTTGGATGTTCAGAAATACTCACAAGGGTCACAGAAATGCACACGGTTGTGTGAATGTGGGTGTAGAAGGAATGTAATAGAGAAAGTGGTAGTTTTATTTCTGTCCAGAGGCAGCAAAAATTCAATGAGCTGTGGAATAACGCGCTTTGTCTCCCTGTTCCTACCTCAACTCCACTGATTTGTCTCTGTCTCCCCATTTTCCTTTTCCTCATTCTTTTCTTTCTTCTTAATTTTTCTTAGCTGTGTGTGCACTTCTTTGTGGGTGTTTGTGTGTGTGCGTGCGTGCGTGCGTCTGTGTGTGTGTCTGTGTGTGTGTGTGTGTGTGTGTGTGCATGAGTGTGTGTGTGTGTCTGCATGAGTGTGTGTGTGCGTGAGTGTGTGTGTGTGTGTGTGTGTGTGTGTGTGTGTGTGTGTGTGTGTGTGTGTGTGTGTGTGTGTGTGTGTGTGTGTGTGTGTGTGTGTGTGTGTGTGTGTGTGTGTGTGTGTGTGTCCTGATCTCAGCCCAAGTCCCTGCCTCAACCCCAGTTTGACATGGCTGCAGCACTTCCTCTTAATGGATACATAGTGCTTGCCAGCAGCCTGACCCACAGAAAAAAGAAAAAGAAGATATGAAACAAGAGAAAGGGCGGTTAGAGTGAGACAAACAGAGATAGGAAGAGGAGGAGATTAAGAGGGTAAAATGTGCAGGGAGCAGGAGCTGTGATGTTACTCCTACAGATTTTGACAAAAAGCTAATGCTAATATGGATAATAGCAGCACGGCAGAGGACAGCACAAGTAACTCTGTGAAAAGTATATATGATACAGTATATATTGGTTATATGCAAACATAAGCATGCAGATGGAGTATTATCATACTACTCTGCAACTGTTCCTATTCTGAGTGAGCCCATATATACTGCATTAAGTACATTACGATTTAAATAGGTAGATGTAGGACAGATGTAGATACACATTCATCTATGTAATGTGATGTGATCAGACATTTTGCCTCAAAATGTAAATGTTATTTCAAACTAAAGGGGCTTTATAGGATGATGAATGTGTTTTGAAAGTCTTGATGTACTGGATCACACAATTGTATCTGCCCTGCTGACTTTGAGACCCCATCTGCTTTCCCTTTTGTTTTATCATTCTTTTTTTCTCTGTCTCCCTGACTCTCGCTCGCACCCTACCTCCTGTCCTCTCAAATCTAACATTTTGACATCAACAGCAGGGTGTCTTTTTGAAGTTATACACTTCAACTAAACCCTTTGCTGACAGTTTCATGACGCTGTGGATCCATTGAGATTTAAGTGCTAACAGTTTAGCAGATATAATAATCAAGTGTTGCCAAACATCAACGCCACATTTTCTTTTTTTTCAGGAGATTATCCATCACACTTATGCAAAGTAAATCAAGTGATCAGGTCTAAAAAAGAAAGCTAGAGTGTGTGATTGACGTGGTGGCAGGCCAGCAGTCAGTCAGTTTCAAGGACATTTCAAGGTGTGAGCTGTTTAATGGAGACAGCTTTGTGCAGGAGGATACTTTCTCAGCGCCAGTGACAGTCCTGTGAACAGACAGAAAGCTGCAAATGACTTCTCCTTCCTTGTCAACAGCTGTCTGATATGCTCCGCCAACTGGATGCACTCTGCTACTTCAAATGTGGCTCAGCCCACAGCCTGTATGTTGGGGGGGCGTGCAGTCAGGAATATGGCAGAAATCGTGCAAGCACAATTTGAGCATGTCATTTAATGTTGTCTTGTTTCTTAAATTATATATTTATTTTTCTCAATAATATTAATCAATAAATAGGTACGGTAGTGCAGTGACATAATTTTTTTTTTTTAAGATGGACTTTTTATGAACTTAGATGGCATTATTTGAATAAATCATAGTTCAAGCCCTTGTGAGATTTTCTGTTCTGTTAACATCAGGTTAAATTCATTCAAGTCCAATACCTTGAGAAGTGAAGGGTATGGGTGGTATATATATCAACTATGGAATCAAAATGTCTTCAATGGCTATGAAGTCTGGGGCTGCTTACTAAAGACCAGATAAAATGAGTGATAAACCCCAACAATACCTACCATCTAAGGCAAAGCAGGTCTGTTTAGTAAAAAAAACAATGAACTGAAAAAGGTTTTGACTGAAAATATCAGACCTAAGAGACCTAAATATATAGCAGGAATACCTTAATTGCCTTAAAAAATCATATATTTTGCCTCAATGTGGCCCTTGATGGCTAGGGATGACAGTAGACTGAGACCGACAGCAGACAGGGAACAGTGTTAGATAATACAACATTACTAACAGCTGTTTCTTTTTTCTTTTGTAACAATGTTAGAATTACATAGCAGTGGGTGTTTTGTCATATAATTTCATTTCACATTACCCAACTTGCTTTCTCAGCTACTGCTGTCTTGCAGATGGCAGCTGTCTTTTGGTAGTGTCTATATTACGGGCTTGTGTTTATGTTTCCTTTATCTTTATTTAGTTTGTGGTGACATTCAGCCCCCTCAGCTAAAGAGCATACACAAGGAACACATTTTATGTAACACTTCCTTTTACAATGGGTAATTAGCACATGTAATAAATTGGTAAATACAGAGCAACTACAGCTTGAATAGTAAGAAAAATCTCCACTATTACCCATCAACTCAAGGTTTATGTCAAATACTTTGTAAGTATGGGACTGTAAAAGGGAGTACCAATATTATTATCTTGTCAAGTCTTATATATATATGTACAGTATGTGTCTACCTTTAGTCAGGAACTGTAGCCAGATAGCCACACATTGGTTATGCAGTCTCCCTCTGTGTAAGAATGCTGAACCTACAGAGCATGAATGTTAAACGTGTCATATACTTTGGGGTAACTGTCAAGGTGACTGAGCTGCATGTGAAGGTGTGCATCACAGATTAGGGATTTAAATGGAGGCGCTAGTCTTGTGGGCTTTTGCGTGTCTGTGTATGCATGCATACACTCACCTTGGATGTACCAATTAGAAAGCATACAGTATGCTACACAAAATACCAGAGCCGCCTGGAAGCTAGCCTATTTAAGCCTTTAAACTAGCTCAGTTTGAAAAAAATAAATAAAAAGCATAATTTCAATTTCAGATTCCAGTGCAAGAATAAGTCATTTTGCCCTTGGACTGTCAATACTAAATCCCATGGGCTCTCTAAAGGTTTCCTTGTCTTCCTTGGCAATTCAACATTTTTCAACAATTGATCACTGCACTGAAGTGGGAGAGGTAATCCAAAAAAAAATTAGTATATCTGGTGAAATTTCATACACACAAAACAAGCAGTAAATCAGTTCCATTGTGTATAGATGTGGCTCTAATTAATTTAAACTTGCAAACAGGTACTGTTTGTTTCCTCCTTCCAACACAGTGTTTACACAATGAGAAGAATTTGAATGCTCCTCAGCTATAAGCTTTGGTTTGTTTGACTATTATTGACACTTTTGTATCGTGAGCCCCAGTTTTTCTGGACCACGACACATCAGCAATCTTATCCAAAAATACAGGTATTATGTCTCATTTCTATGTCTTTTAATTTTTGGCTCATATATTCATTCATTGTTTTGACAATTATGCTTAAGTTGCACCAGTGGGCGTCTACATAATTAAACAAGGACAGATTATGTTGTTGTGTATGTTCTGCTATGGGTCCTTTTTTTCTTCTTCTTAATCTCAGTTTACTTTTCAACAAAATGAAAACTGTGTCCTTATGTTTTATGTGGTGTGATAGGAAGTGGCAGCATTCAGAACAAGCAGAGGGAGAGGAAGAAAAAACTATTGTATCACTATTTTTTAGACCCATCTGTTTAGCTGTCATTTACTGACCTAGAAAAGAATTGGGATAACATCATGAAACACATCAGTGGGAACACCAGAGTTGCAGAAAACAAAGTGAGCTTTCCTGATGCACTAACACAAAGGTAGACACTGACCACTTTTAAGGGTTAATGTAAATCCTATAAATAACTTAAAGAGTTCTCTGTTTAATTAAGAAACTGAAGAAAGAAAAAGGGGTTTTATTTTTTCTTTTGAAGTTGAGAAAATTGATCACATTTTTTAAACTAAAAAAACTGAATCTTCCACTCCACACAGTGTTTGTTTTCTTTTTATCACTGGGGGTCTTCTCACAACATTGTTAAAAACAGCATGATCTGGATATAAGTGGAATCACCACTGTGATTCAGAACGATGGTATGGTCCCTTTTCTGACTCCATATACATATTGTTTTATTTTCTATGAACAGCTGATGACCAAGCACCCATCCAAGCGTCTGGGCTGCAGCGCTGAGGGAGAGAGGGACATCAGAGAACATGCCTTTTTCAGACGTATTGACTGGGAACGCCTTCAGAACAGGGAGATACAGCCGCCCTTCAAGCCCAAAGTGGTAAGTCCTGTCAACATACACTTTTATAGTAGCCCATCTTGCTTAGGGTTTAATTTATACTTCATAGTCTAATTAAATGTGATACTGCATAGTATAATTAAGTATAATTAAGGTCAAGACGATTGGCATCCTCTGTCACTTGAGTTTAGATTTAATTAAAACAAAGACACACTTCCCACAGCAGTCATCTGTTCCTGTCACAAAGGGAGTGTTGCTTCTTTGGATTCTGTTTTCATGGGGTACACGGTGCAAAGTGCAGCATAGAGTAATTTCCTTGAGATGCAGTGATGTTTTTTCAAACTTGTGCAGTATTTTAATGACTTGTCGTAATCACAGTTTTAGGAGGGGCAGCACTGGAAATACAGCTATGACTACCATTTTGACTGCACTTTGCACCATGAACCTTAATACACAAAATAAGCATCATTAGTCTTTTCGTTACCTCTGTGCATTTTTCTCTGTGTTTCCTTTGGATTTTCATTCACCTTATCATGTAACATTTCTAGAAACACTGAAGACATTTCTTATACAGGAGCAACAGTGTCATCTGTGCCATAACACAATCAACAATTTTCTCCCATATTCAACACTGTGTCAAATGACAAAGTTCTGGTATGTGTATTGTCTACAGAGTCTATCTCACTGCACAGTCCATTGCAAACACAATATAGATAAAAAAGACAAATACAACCTTCAGCATTTATCCAAACAACTAAGAGCAGATGTGCAGATGTGCTTATCACTACAAGACAAATCATGATGGCAAGACGTTTTATGCGGCTCTGCTCTATTCTTCACTTCTGTGGGGAATATTTGTTCTTTGCTGTTTGTTTACCAGCTTGTACTTCAGGCCTTAAGTCATATTTGTCAGACATTTGTCATACAGACAAACAGGGCAAAAGTCACTAGTTAAAACTGAAAAATACAGTAATACACGTTTCCTTTAAGTGACAGAAAGTTTAAAATAGTGATGAACTTTTAAGACAACTTTGAATATACTGTGTTAGGTATATTAGGTTTTCTGCTTTCAATTAAAAATAATTCAAACAGTTGGTGCATAATGCAGCAATCTAGACAAGGTCAGTTTCGAGTTATATAATGTGTTTAAGACCAACTTTTTGGAATATTTATGAGATGCCTAAAATCAGATTTACACGTAATTATTTCTTGTTTTTTCCTCTCTCACTTTATCACTCTAGGGAATGCTTATTGTTAATATTAAACTGTCATCAAAATGGAGATGTGACCAGAACATGTGCATGTTATGAAATGTTAGATTTAATTTTACACAATCTATAGCAGTGAAATTAATCAACTGCAAACCATCCCAATCCTCCCTCATTTTCCCTGTTGACCTACCACACACACACACACACACACACACACACACACACACACACACACACACACACACACACACACACACACACACACACACACACACACACACACACACACACACACACACACACACACACACACACACACACACACACACACACACATACTTGAATGTATACCTGAAAGTGAAGTAGTGAAATTAATTTGACAACAAGATCAAACATAATGAGAAAATTCAGAGGAGGACATGCAATTAACACATGCACATTTTTAGTCTTTTTTATAAAAATAGTATTCAGATAGATTTACTTAAAATTTTAAAACGTATGAAACTCCCTGTGAAAAAGAAGGAAGTACAAATACTTTAACAAAGGTTTTCCCCAGCTGTAGTTTGCAATTCTGTAGCTTTTAATAAATAAAATCAAAGATGATTAACTTTAAGTGAAGAAACATCATATTTTATGATTCAGGTAAACCCTTAGTTTAATTATTTAAAGCCAACACATTTGGACCAAAGTGCATACTGCCACATACTGTAGACACATACAGTATAGTAAACACTGTTTGATACATTTTGGGCCAAAATTATCATAAGTTTTAGTTTCTTCGTAGCTCAGTGGTTCAGCACATTCTTCTCCTACTGTAGGCAGATGCCTGAATAAAAACAACTGTTATCAGAGATCAATTGTGGACATGGTTGATGTCAGCACACGATTATATTGACTATATAGCCTTGCTCTCATGGAAAATTATCCTTGCTTTTGATGGGGCGCTTACTGTATTTCAACTGTTTTATTGCATTAGTGAAATATTCAATAGAATGTTACATAACACAACAATTTAACAAGATATTTATATACAGTTTGCCTTTGATGTATGAAAAGCATCCATCCATCCATTTCCTGTAATTGTGTAAATGATGATGGAGGGGTACACAATGGTCTAGAGGCAGAGTACTGAACAGAACAGCTCATTATATCCATTACCAGGCTTGTATGAGGTTACAGTATAAAATAACTCTGTTATTGCATAACCATCACATAATCATCTCACATTCACACATTCAATACACACAAGTACCAGAACACAAAACTATTATGGAACAGACGTGTTGTTGGTACTCCTACATGTTGCTTTAGATTTATAGTAAATAACTGTTGTTATTTACTGAAATCAGACCTGTGTTGTTGCAGTAGATTTCATTGTATGAAGGTGACTGCAGGAAGTCAAAATGAAGCTTACACCATAGCTGTAATCCACTAACCACTACACAGTGTCACATAAGGAGGGGATATTCAGCTCGGTGTTTTCCGGTGTGTCAGTTATCAGTGTCAGTCAGTGTCAGGAGTATCTCTGATTATAGATTTAAATCTGCTCTCACAGACAGAAAAACTACACCAGCATTATATAGTTGTGTCAAAACATTACTGTATAGTTTTCGCAATAAAAAAACATCGTAGGACTTCAACTAATGATTGTTTTCATTATTTATTCTATTATCTCTTATCTAATGATATTTTTTTCAATAACTCAATAAATCTTTTAGTTTATGAAATGGCAAAACATTATGAAAATATCCATCACAGTTTCCCAGCATCATATATGTTGTTTAAAAATGCCATATTTTATCCAACCAACAGTACACAATATTCAGTTTACAATGACATAAAACAGGGAAAAAAGCAAAGCTTCATCTTTGAGAAGTGGGAACCAGAGAATGGTCAGGGTTTTTTGACAATTTGTGCTTAAGAAATACTTACTTATTTTTCTGTCCATCAATTAATGAATCAATCAACTAATGATTTCAGCGTTGAATTTTTGACTTTGAATAAGAAACAGGATCAGGATGTTAACCATACATTGAAGTCACTCTGATGTCAAGTGACCCATGATATGAAATATAATACAGCCTCGACTTGCTGCTCTTTACTGTAGTCAAAACACAGCTGCAGGCATAAGCTATGGTATATATTATATGGGCTGTAAGTAATTTCAAAGCTTCTCATCTCAATGTATAATTAATGTAACATCCATTCATTATAAATGCATTTCTCATATAGCTCACATATTGCTGCACAGAATGAGGTCCTTTTGAAATCCCTGGAGTGTACACATGATCATGTAAAGCACACAAACTGTCCCTGTTGATACACTGTATTCACTTGTATGAGAAACTGTGTCCAAATTTTGACTGGTACTGTTCACACACACATACACCACCTTCATACAGAGATCA